>NW_027516705.1:0-282500 GCF_048772815.1 Callospermophilus lateralis
GTAGGGTATGAGTTACTGTCAGGGATTCAGTATTTCGAATGGAAAATTGGAAATGGATCAATGTGTATGCAAATTAGTGTTACACAAAAATTTTCCCACTCTCATTTAGAACAATAACTTGACATTACTTTCACCCCAAGTAAGACACAATTAGAGAAAAAGAGTT
Source organism: Callospermophilus lateralis (assembly GCF_048772815.1). Lineage (NCBI taxonomy): Eukaryota > Metazoa > Chordata > Mammalia > Rodentia > Sciuridae > Callospermophilus > Callospermophilus lateralis. Next base: position 167 of record NW_027516705.1, read on the forward strand.
AGAAAATCTGAATTCATACCTGAAATGAAAACTGCTCCAGATTTCACAAGCTTGGATATGGTAGAGGAGTTTCCAAAAGTAAGGGACAATGTAAAAACTCCACAAACATGAAGATTTGCCAGCCTAAAGACGTCTGGAGAAACTGCCTCTAAGATGGACAGTTGAAATATATGTAGTTTTCAGGAACTTTAGCTTTTTTTCTAGTAAGACCATCAAACGTCTTTATGCATCTCTGTGACCTGGAGGACATGGTTTATAATTTTCCAATGAACATGAAGCAGTAGTGCTGAATTCTCTCTTTGTAGGTGAACTATGGCCACTGGGGGCTATGTGTCTCCCCATGTGGACTGTGAAGCCATTTTATCATCCTCCACTTTTTATAGTGTCTCCTGCTGCACTGAGAGTTTTGTATTTGCTTCATGAAATACAAGGAGTTAAACTTGACCACAGTCCTGGAGGGAGTTCTGTCACATATGGTGGGTCAGGGACTGCAGGAGAATGCACCAACAGGACTTGTATACCACATAGGTTGCCTCCGTGACCATAGCAACCTGATTCTGAACATTGCCCTTAAACCTCTCCATATAACATGATGCGTTTACATACAATGTTCTGCTGGCTGCACCATGCAGTCACAAGCCATTTGGAAGACAAGGGCAGATCCACATGACCCCACCACAGATGTTTTATCACACACTTAATCACCTCTGCTCTAGGCCCACTATTCTGCAGGCTCCAAATTACTGGCATCTCTGTTCTACACCATATTCATGAAAGCCTGTTAATCAAGGCACTGTCTGGTACACTCATGATCAGCAACAGGACATCCAAAGGTTCTTCAGTGCCACCTGGTCATTGGAATTTTAAAAATTTCATGGTATTTATCTAGCCAATTTTCAAGGATGAAGTTGGAGGCACTGTTTATTTCAATTCATTCAGGAATCATTCAATGTTGAGGAAGATCATTTCAATGAAAGCTCTGGAGAACTCTCACAGGCAAGGCTTCCCAAAGAGTGGCCAAAAGGTCACATGAAGCCACGCCCATTGAGGTCTAAAATTGAGGTCCATGTGTTTTTTGACTATCAAATATGGCTGCCAAGTCTTTCAGAATTAAATCATGTGATATCCTGTCTGAGATTCCCAGTGCTCTGTGGAAAGCCACCGTGGGCATAGATCTCAGTTTCCAAGGGCGACTCTCATGCGTGGCCTCTTAAAATCCCCACACAATTTATGGCAATTCTTCTTTGATATGTGTTCCAGAACTCAGGCTCTAAGGGGAATGACACCAGAGTTCAAGCCCAGGTGGATCCAGTCATCTCTTCCAACTGCCACAAGAATGACCACAATTAAAACCAAAAGACACCCACATGGCCCTCATCTTCTTAAATATAGACATTCATCATAACCTCTGGCTGGAGGTTACCATGCAGGATGCATCCCAAGAGAGTGTCCAAAATAATGTCGCTTGCCCCTCATTTGCCTAAAGTGATGGTGACATGGACACCCTTCCTGTGAACCAGGAGTGATCAAATAGGCCTGCGATTAATACTGCTCTCCTTCTCCAATTTGAGGCCTACTGACTCTCAGGTATAGATTCTTTATGTGATATGGAATCTTGAGAAAACACAAGCACCTCTGCAGGGATTTGAAGAACTCATTTGACCTAAAGGACTCCTATTCACACTTGATGGAGGTAAAGAACCTAACAGAGGAAGGCAAGAGACTCATCCACAATGAGTGATTTTTTGCCATTTTGGTTTTGATTGCACAAATGGAATCTATCTTTAGATCTACCATGTGCTGAGAATCTAAGCCACAACCTCACACAGGCCCAAAAGGCTGATTCGGACACGTCCCTATTCAAAGCAATTAAGCAAAGAGCCACATGTTATGCCCATTTATTTCCATTTGAAAACAGTTTTCTTCAGGCTTCACAAAGGGGTGGCCTGAGGCAAAGACCTTCTTGACATTCAGGGCAACATAACCATAAGTATGCAAATGAACCAAAGCAGGGTTTCTCCACTGAGAGTTTACTGGTCACACAGATATTTGAGTTTTCTAAGATGTTCCCATTCCCTACAGCTATCAAGCACATGGCCATGTCACAGAGCTTGGAGGTAGTACATATCTTGGACTCAAAACCATGGGCCTATTCTTGAGGTTTGCCGGAATTCAGGAAGAAAACAGGAACTTAGAAAGTTAGTAGGTGTTTCCCATGCATAAGGCGAGCCACAGTCCATTCCTAAATCGGGCAGGAAGAATGCTGGGAAGCATTCTACTAGACAGGACACATCCTTGATGCATTCTCTTTTCTAATGTCTACAACCACGGACAGAGTGGGAAACACAGACATAGAAGCACTCGCCTTGTCTAACGACTTACTAGAAACAGTCCACTCCAATCCAAACAAACTGCCTTTCCTACCTATTCTCAGAACATGAGACAAAACCACAAACTCACACCCATACCGACAAAGGCACCTCCTTAACTCAAGTAGGTCTGTGAATATCCAGAGTGTCCTCTGACTGGTGGACCATACTATGTTCCCCTGAAATGGCCTGACCTGTGTCAGATCTGGTCTCCTTGGCTAACTCTGTGAAGGTGTCAGGAGCCAGAGGTGAGCCACTACCTGCTTTCTCAGAAACGGCTCCTCTTTAAAGCTTTCCTGGCATTTGGCCATCCTCACATCAGTAGTTACCAAGAAAGACTGACTCTGTCTTTGGTAAATCCAAACAAGTGTGACCACTGGGACTGGGACTGGGACTGGCTATGGGTGACTGGCTTCATGAATCCCAAGTTCAGAGATTTTAATCACCAAGGAAGTGAGGTGAGGTCACTTCCTTCAGGAACTGAATGAGGTTACTGCCTTGGCAACCACTTTGTCCTACCAGTGGCTTCCAAGTGTCACATGAGAAGGAGGCTGCCCCTACTTCCTGTTACACTTTCACAAGATAGAACGGTATATCAATCATAGGCGCACTGGGACAGCTACCCACACAGGCTGGGTTTGGTCCATTTTCTCTACATTAAGAAGAGAGAGGCTGATTCAGTCAGAACCCTTCATCCTGACCAGGTTGTTTGCCATTGAAGATGACTTTTGCTCTCTCAGGTCTTTTATAGCTGCCTTCATGTTCTTCAGAGATCATTTATGCATGTACCTTTGAGGTTTTCATCAGGTGAAAGATCTCATACAACTCTATCCCTGCTCTTCTGTAAAGTTAGATTGATGGAACAGTGAATGGTTAAGGTTAACAACATGTTTGATTTGGGTTAGAAATCATTCTGCTGGATGAATGATGGTATTTGGAACCTAAAATATTTAAAAGAATATAGAGGTGAAATATAATTATGAAAACAGAAATCTAGTTTAGATTCGAAGCCCAGAATGGCATTGGGACCTTGACTGGGATAATTAGCATTGAATTATGTTATGCACAGATGTCTAAGATGAATCTATAATCAATGGCATAGGATCTTCTACCTTGGATGATTGAATGTACAAGAGAACATCGAGTCAAACAGGGATAGTCGGTAGGATTAGGAAGATAGTCGGTAGGTATAGGAAGAAGAGTGAGTATAGTATTTGAAACAAAAGTTCTTTAGCAATAGGGTTTTGGTTAGAGAGTGAATATTTGTCAGCACACGTGAAGAGTCAATCACAATGATGAACTTGGGAAATATGTAGGAAAGCAGATATCAATAGAGACATTACAAAATCAGGCAAACTATAAAGTGATAGGATTAGAATTTTTCAAAGGGTTCAGGTTGAATATATAATCTTAGGAAGAAACACATATGTAGTCACGAATTGGATTGACATTTGAGAGAATTAGGCAATGTGGACATGGATGTTTTTAGTAATCCATGCTCACTTTCCATTTAGGCTTTGGTACAATAATAAGTGTGACCTTTGCATTTGGTGTCCAGAATATTACTGTAATAAAATGTATATGTAGATCAGGTGGCATGCGTATTTCTTCCACCATTTCCGGGAGCAATATTGTGAAGACGAATAAATTAGTATTGGGGGTACAAAGAGGTGTATGCTGTGTCTATGAATATAGAGATTATGCATACATAGATCATACTGGGAAAAAATATAACTGGTTCCAATTAAATAATGGATTGAATTGATATCTGAAAATATATAGGAAATCTTATATTGATAAACAATCATGCATTCCAAAGAGTTATACATCTAATGGTAATCTTAGAGTTATGGTTTATAATGAAGGGTGTGTGAGTTTTGTTTCAAAAGTGATTACGGAAATAGAAAATAATGTGTTTGGAAAGAAGTCTCATGAGAAGACCAGTCAAGAAACATGGAGGAATACATGTGTTCTGAAGCAGAAAGTGATTGAAAGTGAACCAAATGCCTATAAACTTCCTAACTTGTGGAATAAATATATATCCTATTATGTGCATAAACTGAAGAAATAGTAATGTAACAGTGTTGAATAAAAATGAACTTCAAAATACACATCATGTTCTATAGGAATCTACTTGCATTGATGTAAACCTAGGTCAGTTACTGTAGAATGGAAAATTGCAAAATAATTCCAATCTGGAATGGGAAATTCTCAGGAGTTCACAACCTTGGATATGGTGGAGGAGTTTCTCAAAGTAAGGGACATTGTAAACACAACACAAACATGGAGCTCTGCTGGCCTAAAGACTTCTTGAGAAACTGGTTAAGAGGTTGGGCACTTAAATTTATATTGTTGTCTGGAGCTATAGCGTCTTTTGTAGTGAGACCATCAAAGCTGGGTGTGCATCTATGTGACCTGGAGGACATGGTATCTTATTTTATAATGAACATATGGCAGCAGTACTGAATTCCCTCTTTGTAGGTAAACTGTGGCCACTGGGGGCTAAGTGTCTCCCCATGTGGACTGTGAAGCCATTTGTTCATTCTCCATTTTCGTGGTGTTTCTTGCTGCTGCACTGGGAGTTTGGTATTTGCTTAACTAAATACAAGGAGTTCAACGGGGACAAGTGCTGGTGGCTACCCCTACTTCATGTGACACTTTCACAAGTTAGAATGGTATATCAACCATAGGCACCCGGGAACAGCTCTCCACACAGGCCTTGTTTGGTCCTTCGTATCTGCCTACATCTTCTCCAGGGGTCATATCTGCATGGACCTTTGAGGTTCTCAGCAGGTGGAAGGTCCCCTATATTCCTGTATTGTAAGACCAACTCTGTCCCGCTCTTCTGTAAAGTTAGATTGAGGGAACAGTGTATGGTTAGCATTAATAACTTGTTCAATTTGGGTTAGGAATTATTCTGAGGGATGAATAATGATATTGGGAATCTGCTATATTTATAAGAACATAGAGGTGAAATATATGTATGAAAACAGAAATCTAGGTAAGATTTGAAGCCCAGAAGGGAATTGGGCCCTTGATTGGGATACTTAGCATTGAATTACCTTCAGCAGAGATTTCTTGGATAAATCAATATACAATGGCATAAGACTTTGTACCTTGGATGATTGAATTTAGAAGGGAACATCAACTCCAAAAGGGATAGTCGGTAAGATTAGAAAGACAGTCGGTAGTTTTTGGAAGAAGTGTGAGTATAGAATTTGGAAAAAAAAAAAATTCTTTAGCAACAGGGTTTCGATTAGAGAGTGAATGCCAATGTCAGCACATGTGAAGAGTCATTCACAATGATGAACTAGGGAAAAAATGTAGGAAAGCAAATATCAAGGAAGACAATAGGAAATTAGGCAAAGTACAAAGTGATTGTTAGGATTAGACATTTTCAACAGGATTGAGTTTGAATATATAATCTTAGGAAGAAACAAATATGTAGTCACCAAAGAATGACATTTGAGAGCATTAGGCAACCTGGACATGGATGTTTTTAGTAATCCATGTTCACTTTCCATTTAGGCTTTGTAAAATCATAAGTGTGACCTTTGCATTTTTGTCAAGAATATTACTGTGATAAAATGTATATGTAGATCAGGTGACATGAGTATTTCTTCCACCATTTCCGGGAGCAATATTGAGAAGACGTATAAATTAGTATTGGGGGTACAAAGAGGTGTACGCTGTGTCTGTGAATATAGAGATAATGCATGAATAGACCATACTGTGAATAAATAATATAACTGGTTCCACTTTAAATAATTCATTTAATTGATATCTGAAAATATACAGGAAATCTAATATTGATATAAAATCATTCATTCCAACCAGTTATACATCTAATGGTAATATTAGGTTATGGTTTATCATGAAGGGTGTGTCTGATTTTCTTCAAAAGGATTATGGAAATCGAAAATAATGTGTTTGGAAAGAAGTCTCAAAAAATCCAGTCAAGAAACCTGGAGGAATACATGTGTTCTAAAGCAGGAAGGGATTTAAATTGAACCAAATGCCTCTAAATTTGTGAACTTGTGGATGAAATATATATGCTATGATGGGCTAAACGTGAAGAAATAGTAATGTAGCAGTGTTGAATAGAAATGAAGTTCAAAATAGACATCATGTCCCATAGGAATCTACTTGCATTGATGTTAAACTGGGTCAGTTAATGTAGAAATGTTAGGATTTGTATGAACCATTAACTGAAGTCAGATTTCAGTAATGGGAAACAAATATGTATTCAAGGTGGATGAATATTTCTGAGAATAATCTTCTGAAAAGTTGATTATAAATCCACATACATGAACATGAATGAATTTAGGGAGTGTATATAATACACATATATTTCATATTTTAAAAAACTTGGAGAGTCACACACACACAAACACACACACACACACACACACATGCACAGACATTAAAAGTAGCAATATATATGCCAATCGCATTTCATCATGAAATATATATAATCCACATATCGAAAAATATTCATTTTGCTTAACATGGATTCATGTATAATGTTGTTCTACTAGGAAGCTGACATAGGTTGAATTTTCAGTTTCAACAGCGTTTAGGAGGAATGACCTCTACTCACAATTTTTATCTTCCAAGTCAGTAGCCTCAAAAGAAATTATGTGTGATACCAGGTAGGATTCTATATGTGCGTATAAAAACACATGTGCTGAATAGGCTACAGAGAAAAGGAAACAGGAAGTCACATATTCGTTACCTTTAAAAACACATGTAGAACTATTTCAATTAAAAATTGACAATTTTTATAATACCTACCCTTTATCATGCAAAAGGCAAGACCTAGTATACACCAGGCCTCCTCTGAACTGCTTGTATTTCTATTCTCTTTGGGTTATTTTTCTTCACCATATTAGGATTAATCGTCAAAGTCTAGTAGGGTATGGGATAGTGTCAGAGATTCAGTATTTTGGATGGAAAATAGGAAAATGAATCCAATGTGTACGCAAACATATGCTACACAAAAATCTTCCAACTCTCATCAAGAACAATGCCTTGTCATTACCTTCGACCCTAGTAAAACACAATTAGAGGAGAAGAGTTAGAAAATCTGTGAATTCATATGTGGAATAAAATATACTCAGTAGTTCAAAAAATTGGAGGTGGTAAAGGAGTTTCCAAAAGTAAGGGAAAGTTTAAACAGTCCACACACATGGAGCTCTGCTGGCCTAAAGACTTCTTGAGAAAGTCCCTCTGAGGTTGGGCACTTGAAATATATTTTGTTGTATGGAGCTTTAGCTTCCTTTGTAGTGAGACCATCAAAGATGGGTCTGCATCTATGTGACCTGGAGGACATGGTTTCTTATTTTCCAATGAACATGAGACCGTAGTGCTGAATTCTCTCTTCCTAAGTAAACTGTGGACACTGGAACCTAAGTGTCTCCCCGTGTGAACTGTGAAGCCATTTGGTCATCCTCCACTTTTCGTGGTGTTTCTTGCTGCTGCACTGGGAGTTTGGTATTTGCATCACGAAATACAAGGAGTTCAACTGGGACACAGTCCTGGAGGGAGTTCTGTCACGTGTGTATGGTCAGGTTCTGCAGGAGAATGCACCATCCAATATTCTATCTCTCATAGTTTGCCCCCGTGTCCATAGCAACCTGATTCTGAACATTTACCTGAAACCAAACCATATAACAATTTGCCTTTACATATAAGGGTCTGCTGGCTGCACCTTGTGAGTCACAAGCCATTCTATATAAATGCCACATTTTTAATCCATTCATCTAATGAAGGGAATCTAGGTTGGTTCCACAGTCTTGCAATTGTGAATTGTGCTGCTATGAACATCGATTTATCAGTATCTTTGTAGCATGCTCTTTTTAGTTCTTTAGGGAATAGACCGAGAAGGGGAATAGGTCAAATGGTGGTTCCATTCCCAGCTTTCCAAGAAATCTCCATACTGCTTTCCAAATTGGCTGCACTAATTTGCAGTCCCACCAGCAATGTACAGGTGTGCCCTTTTCCCCACATCCTCGACAGCACATGATGGCGTTTGACTTCATAATGGCTGCCGATCTTACCGCAGTGAGATGGTATCTTAGGGTGGGTTTGTTTTGCTTTTATCTGACTGCTAGAGATGGTGAGCATTTTTTCATGTACTTATTGATTGATTGTATGTCCTCCTCTGAGAAGTGTCTGTTCAGGTCATTGGCCCATTTGTTGATTGGGTTATTCATTTTCTTATTGTTTAATTTTTTTGAGTTCTTTGTATACTCTGGATATTAGGGCTCTATCTGAAGTGTGAGGAGTAAAGATTTGTTCCAAGGATGTAGGCTCCCTATTTACCTCTCTTATTGTTTCTTTTGCTGAGAAAAATGTATTTAGTTTGAGTAAGTCCCATTTGTTGATTCTAGGGATTAACTCTGGTGCTATGGGTGTCCTATTGAGAAATTTGGAGCCCGACACCACAGTATGTAGATGGTGGCAAAAGTTTTCTTCCACCAGATGCAGTGTCTCTGATTTGATATCAACCTCCTAGATCTATTTTGAGTTAACTCTTGTGCATGGTGAGAGGAGGGGATTCAGTTTCATTTTGTTACATATGGAATTCCAGTTTTCCCAGCACCATTTGTTGAAGATGCTATCCTTCCTCCATTGCATGCTTTTAGTCCCTTTATCAAATATAAGATAGCTGTAGTTTTGTGGATTGGTTTCTGTGTCCTCTATTCTGTATCACTGGTCCACCCGCCTGTTTTGTCACCAGTACCATGCTATTTTTGTTACTATTGATCTGTAGTATAGTTTGAGGTCTGGTATCAGTATACTGCCTGATTCACACTTCCTGCTTAGAGCTGTTTTTGCTATTCTGGGTCTTTTATTTTTCCATATGAATTTCATAATTGTTTTATCTATTTCTACAAGAAATGACCTTGAGATTTTGATTGGCATTGCATTAAACCTATAGAGAACTTTTGGTAATATCGTCATTTTGATGATGTTAGTTATGCTTATCCATGAACAGGGTATATTTTTCCATCTTCTAAGATTTTCTTCTATTTCTCTCTTTAGGGTTATGTAGTTTTCATTGTCTATGTCTTTCACCTCTTTTGTTAGGTTGATTCCCAAGTATTTTATTTATTTTTTTGATGATATTGTGAATGGAGTGATTGTCCTCATTTCCATTTCAGAGGATTTGTCGCTGATATACAAAAATGCCTTTGATTTATGCGTGGTGATTTAATATCCTGCCACTTTGCTGAATTCATTTATTACCTCTAATAGTTTCTTTGTAGACCCTTTTGGGTCTGCTAGGTATAGAATCATGTCTTTTGCAAATAGCGATAATTGGAGTTCTTCTTTTCCTATTTTAATGCCTTTAATTTCTTTAGTCTTTCTAATTGCTCTGGCCAGTGTTTCGATAACTATGTTGAACAGAAGGGGTGAGAGAGGGCATCATTGTCTTGCTCCAGATTTTAGGGGGAATGCCTTCAATTGTTCTCCATTCAGAATGATGCTAGCCTGAGGCTTAGCAAAGATTGCTTTTACAATATTGAGGTATGATTCTGTTATCCCTAGTTTTTCTAGAGTTTTGAACGTAAAGTGATGCTGTACCTTGTCAAATGCTTTTTCCGCATCTCTCGAGATTATCATATGGTTCTTATTTTTAAGTCTATTGATGTGATGAATAACATTTATTGATTTCCGTATATTGTACCAGCCTTGCATCCCAGGAATGAATCCTACTTGATTATGGTGCACATTTTTTTATATATATATGTTTTTGTGTCTGATTCGCCAGAATTTTTTTGAGGATTTTTGCATTTTTCCTGAAATACCTTGAAAAGTATTGGTTTTTGTTCTTTAAAGGTTTTGTATAATTCTGCTCTATACCCATCCGGTCCTGGGCTTTTCTTAGTTTGTAGTATTTTGATGGTTTCTTCTATTTCCTCAATTGATATTGGAATGTTTAAGTTGTCTATATCCTCCTGACTCAATCTGGGCACATCATATGACTTAAGAAATTTATCAATGCCTTCACTATATTCTATTTTATTGGAGTATATTAATTCAAAATAATTTCTGATTTTCTTCTGTATTTCTGAAGTGTCTCTTGTTATATTTCCTTTTTCATTTCATATGCTAGTAATTTGAGTTCTGTTTCTTCTTCTCTTTGTTAGCATGGCTAAGGGTCTGTCGATTATATTTATTTTTTCAAAAAACCAATGTATTGTTTTGTCAATTTTTTAATTGTTTCTTTTGTTTCGATTTCATTAATTTCTTCTCTGATTTTAATTATTTGTTGCCTTCTACTTCTTTTGCTGTTGTTTGCTCTTGTTTGTCTAAGATTTTGAGATGAAGTATGAGATCATTTATTTGTTGGTTTTTTCTTTTTCTAAGGAATGAACTCAAGCAATGAATTTTCCTCTTGGAACTGCTTTCAATGTGTCCCATAGATTCCGATATATTGTGTCTGTGTTTTCATTTATCTCTAAGAATTTTTTAATTTCTTTTTTGATGTCTTCTATAACCCATTGATCATTCAGAAACCTATTGTTCATTCTCCAAGTGATGAATGATTTTTCCTTCCTTTTTTTATCGTTGATTTTTAATTTCATTCCATTATGATCAGATAAAATGCATGGTATTATCTCTACTCCTTTTTATTGTCTAAGAATTGCCCTGTGACATAATATATGATGTATTTTTGAGAAGGATCCATGTTCTGCTGAGAAAAAGTGTAACTTCTTGATGATGGGTTGTATATTGTATATATGTCAATTAAGTCTAGGATATTAATTGTGTTATTGAGTTCTATAGTTTCCTTATTCAACTTTTGTTTGGAAGATCTGTCCAGTGGTGAGAGAGGTGTGTTCATGTCTCCCATGATTACTGTATTGTGGTCTATTAGACTCTTGAAATTGAGAAGAGTTTGTTTGATGAACAAAGCTGCACCATTGTTTGTGGCATATATATTTATGATTGTTATGTCTTGTTGGCGTATGGTTCCCTTGAGTAGTATGTAGTGTCCTTCTTTATCCCTTTTGATTAACTTTGGCTTGAAATCTATTTTATTTGATATGAGTATGGACACTCCTGCTTGTTTCCGAAGTTCATAAGAGTGATATGATTTTTCCAAGTATCACCCTCAGTCTATGTATGTCTTTTCCTATAAAATGCGTCTCCTGTAGGCAGCATTTTGTTGGTTCTTGTTTTTTGATCCATTCTACTAGCCTGTGTCTCTTAATTGGTGAGTTTAAGCCATTAAGATTTTTGGTTATTATTGAGATATGGGTTGTTCTTCCAGCCATATTTGTTTATTTATGTTACTAAACATAGTTTGTTTTTCTCTTTGATTATTTTCCCCCCTTTAATGTCCTACCTCCCACTGTTGGTTTTCATTGGTATTTTCCATTTCCACTTCCTGTAATGTTTTGCCGAGGATGTTTTGAAGAGATGGTTTTCTAGCTGCAAATTCTTTTCACTTTTGTTTATCGTGGAAGGTTTTAATTTCATCTTCCATCTGAAGCTTAATTTCGCTGGATACATGATAATTGGTTGGAACCCATTTTCTTTCAGTGTTTGAAATATGTTATTAAAGGATCTTCTAGCTTTCAGAGTCTGTGTTGAAAGATCAGCTGTTATCCTGGTTGGTTTACCACTAACTATAATCTGCTTCCTTTCTCTTGTAGCTTTTAAAATTCTCTCCTTATTCTGTATGTAGGGTATCTTCATTACAATGTGTCTAGGTGTGGATCTCTTATGATTTTGCATGTTCGGCGTCCTGTAGACTTTTAGGATTTGGGATTTTGTCTCATTCTTCAAGTCTAGGAATTTTTCTCTTATTATTTCATTGAATAGATTGCTCACTCCTTTGGTTTGGACCTCTATACTTTCCTGTATCCCAATGACTCTTATGTTTATTCTCTTTATGTTATCCCATATTTCTTGCAGTTTTGCTCATGGTTTCTTAACAGTCTTGCTGAGCTGTATATGTTCTTTTTGAGTTGAAATACTTTGTCTTCATTGTCTGATGTTCTATCTTCTAAGTATTCTGCTCTGATGGTAGTATTCTCAATTGAGTTTTTAAGATGGTTCATTACTTCCTGAGTTTCTAAGATTTCAGTTCGTTTGTTTTTTATAACCTCTATCTCCCTGTATAGTTGATCTTTGCTACTTGGATTTTTTTATGTAATTCATTGTCGAAGTGATCTTTCATTGACTGATTTTTGCTGTCTAATGTCTTCCTTGAGATTCCAGATCACCTGAAGCATGTATATCCTGAATTCTTTATCTGACATTCCATATGCTGCATCTATTACCTCTTCTAAAGTTGAGTTGACCTGCATTGCTTGTGGTCCTTTCTTTCCTTGTCTTTTCATACAGCTTGCGTTTCTTTCTGCTTGGTGAAACTGTTGTGTTTTTGTAATTTTCCCCCTGTATATTTATATTGCTCTTGTATTGTGGAAAGTCTCCATTGCAGGTGCGGTTGGCGGCTGTGCTGCTCCTCCAATTGGGGTGATCTGTCTACCATGCTGACCAGCCGCTAGGCCTGTTCTGCCGGTCGGTCGTACGTCTGCCTACCTTGCAGGCATGGGTGTCGGCTCTGCTCTGCCCCTACTCCAATTGGGGTGACGTGACTACCACGCCAGTGGGTCGCTGGGCCTGTTCCAGGCACAGGCGGCAGCTCTGCTCTGCACCTCTGGCTTGATGACAAAATGAGAGAGACTCAGATGTTTGTGACTCACTTTCTTTACCAGGAGACCAACTATTTCTCTCGCCGCTGGTATCGATGAAGTTATCTCCTCCACCACTTTGTGATCACATCAGATGTCTGCCATGTTGGTATCCCATGTAAATGGCAGCATTTCATTCCCTTTGTCGGGTGACCAAAGCAATGGGTGAGTCCTGACCGGCCCTCACAAGCCCCGTCTCAATCCTGTTGCCACTGTCTATGAAGGCTCAGTTGGCATTTACCTCTACAGTATTCAGCAGGACCCAGACCAAGAAACAGTTTCCCCAGGTTCTTTAGCCCTGGGCCAGAGCAGTTCCGGGACCCGGAATTCAGCCGCTCCGGGCTCGGTGTATGTTCTGATAGGAGAACGATCCAAGAAGCAATTTTCATGGGTTCCTTAGCACTGACCCTGAGTAATTTGTCTGCAAGATGAAGGCGAATGGCAGCCTGAAATTACCTATTCTGTATCTGAATGAGCTGTGATCAGTCAAAAACAGGGATGGTGACATCAGCTCTCCAAGATGGTGACCGCTATCTTCCTCTGTGGTCTCACCGGTGTGGAAAACCGAATTGGACCGCTTCCTTCCCCCGTTTCAAACCCAGAATTCAGCACTGAGCACAGTGATTGCCCAGATGGCAGGAGCCCGCAAAATCCACAGACTGTATCTTTGTGTTGCTCTCTCGTCGTTTCCCAGCGCGCATTGCAGACACTAGCCGTGGGGCGATTTGCTAAATAAGCAGCGTGACCCTCCGTGAGGATAAATTGCTGGTGTTTGAGTCCCCGTAGCTGGTCCTTGTGCAATGGAAATCCTTCCTGTAGGTTTTGGAGCACACCAATTTTCCTGGAAATTTCTAATAAGATAGATTTTAGCCGTTCTAACTCGTCCTTCTCCTGCAAAGTTACGCGGTACAGGTGGGTAATGAACTCCCATCGCTGCCATAATATGATCCCCTGAAGTTAGTTTTCAGTACTAGGAAACAAACATATATTTCAGGTGGAAAAATATTTCTGAGAATAATCTTCTCAAACGTTGATTATAAATCCAAATACATGAATATGAATGAATTTAGTTAGTGTATAATAAGACACATATATTTTATATTTTGAATAATCAGCAGAGTGAATACACACACACACACACACACACACACACACACACACACACCTAAATACAGACATTACAAAGTAGCATTATGTATGGCAATCAAAATTCACCATGAAATATATATCATCCACAGATCCAAAAATATTGATTTTACTAAATATGGATTTATGTTGTTCAACTAGGAAGCTCACCCATAGGTTGAATTTTCAGTTCCAACAGCATTTAGAAGAAGTGTTTTCTTCTAACAATTTGTATTTGCAAAGTCAGTTACCTCACAAATATGTACGTGTGATACCATGTAGTATTCTATATGTGCATATAAAAATGCATGTGCTGAATCGGCTACAGAGAAAGGGAGACAGGAATTCACATATTTGTTAACTTTAAAAACACATAGAGAACTATTTTAACTACAAATTGACAAGATTTATAACACCAACCCTTTATCATGCAAAAGGAAAGTACAACTATACACCATGCCTCCTCTGAACTGGTTGTATTTCTATTCTGTGTGGGTTATTTTACTCCATCATATTAGGATTAGTAGTCAGAGTCTAGTAGGTTTTGGGTTAGTGTCAGGGATTCAGTATTTCGAATTGAAAATAGGAAAATAAATTCAATATTTATGCAAATATGTGATACAAAAAAATGTTCCCACTCTCATCCAGAACAATGCCTTGACATCATCTTCGCTTAAAGTAAGACACAATTAGAGGACATGATTTACAAAAATCTGTGAATACATATCTGGAATGGAATTTGCTCAGGAGTTCATATACTTGGAGGTGGTATAGGAGTTTCCAAAAGTAAGGGACAGGGTAAACAGTCCACAAACATGGAGCTCTGCTGGCCTAAAGACTTTTGAGAAACTGCCTCTGAGTTTGGGCACTTGAAATATATGTTGCTGTCAGGAGATTTAGCTTCCGTTCTAGTTAGACCATCATAACTGGGTCTGCATCTATGTGACCTGGAGGACATTGTTTCTTATTTCCCAATGAACATGAGGCAGCAGTGCTGAATTTTTTCTTTGTAGGTAAACTGTAGCCACTGCGCGCTAAGTGTCTCCTCGTCTTTACTGTAAAGCCATTTTTTCATCCTCCACTTTTTGTGGTGTTTCTTGCTGCTGCACTGGGAGTTTGGTATCTGTTTCTTGAAATACAAGGAGTTCCACTGGGACAAAGTGCTGGAGGGAATTCTGTCACATGTGGTGGGTCAGGGTCTGCAGGAGAATGCACCAAGCAAGCTTCTTTCCCACAGAGCTTGCCCCATTGACCATAGCAACCTGATTCTGAATATTGTCCTGTAACCTCTCCATATAACAAGATGCTTTTACATACAAGGGTCTGCTGGATGCAAAATGTCAGTCACAAGCCATTTGGAAGCCAATGGCAGATAAACATGGCCTCACCACAGATGTTATTTCAGACACCTCCCCACCACTGTTCTAGGCCAACTACTCAGCAGACTCCAAATTACTGGCATCTCTGTTCTACAGCATTTTCGTGAAACCAAGTCAATCAAGGCACTGTCTGGTATACTCATAATCAGCAACAGGAATCCAAAGTTTCTCCAGTGCCACTTGGTCAAGGGAATTTCAAAAATTTGGTGGTATTTATCTAGCTATTTTTTAAGGATGAAGTTGGAGGCACTGTGGGTTTCCAATCATTCAGGAACCATTAAATGGCGAGGAAACTCATTTGAACGAAAGAAATGGAGAACTATCACAGGCAAAGCTTCCCAAAGTGTGGCCAAAAGGTCACATGAAGACAGGCTCATTGAGGTCTACAATGTGAGCTCCATGTGTGTTATGACTCTCAACTATGGCTGCCAAGTCTTTAACAATAAAATCGTGTGATATCCTGGCTGAGATTACTTATGCTCTGTGGAAAGCCACCCTGGGCCTAGATCTCAGTTTCCAAGGGCGAATCTCATGTGTGGCCTCCTAAAATCTCAACACAATTCATGGCAATACTTATCTGAGGACAGTTCCACAACTCAGTCTCTAAGGGGAATCACACCAGAGTTCAAGCCCAGGTGGAACCAGACATCTCTTCCAACCGCCACACAAATGACCACAATTAAAAACAAAAGACTCCCACATGGCACTCATCTTCTTCCATATAGACACTAATAATAACCTCTGGCTTGAGGTTTTCATGAGGGGCACAGACCAACACAGTGTTCAAAATAAGCACCCTCGCACCTCATTTGTCACAAGTCAGGGTTGCCTGGACACCCTTCCTTTGAACACGGAATGATCATAGAGCCCTGCCTTTAATACTGCTCCACAATTCCAATTTGAGGCTTACTGACTGTGGGATTTAGATTCTTTATGTGAACTGGAGTCATGAGTAATCACAAGCACCAGTGGGCTAGACTCTGCAAGGCTTTGAAGTACTCATTTGATGCAAAGGATCCCTATTCTCACTTGATGGAGATCAGGAACCTTACAGAGGAAGGCGAGAGACGTAGTCCACAATAAATGCTTTTTGGACATTTTGGATTTGGGTGCACACATGGGATCTTTCTTTAGGTCCATTAGGTGCTGAGTATCTAAGCCACAGCCTCACACAGGGCCAAGTGGCCAATTCAGACACATCCCTTTCCAAACAATTAAGCAAAGAGCCCCAGGTGATGCCCATTCATTTCCATTTGAAAACAGTTTTCTTCAGGCTTCACAAAGGCGTGGCCTAATCAAAGACCTTCCTGTTATTCAGTGCAACAGAAGAATAGGTATGCAAAAGGCCCAAAGCAGGGTTTCTCCACAGAGACTTTACTGGTCACATTGATATCTGAGTTTTCTGAGATGCTCCAATTCCCTTCAGCTATCCTGTACATGGCCATGTCCCAGAGCTTGGAGGTGGTACATATCTTGGACACATAACCATGAGCCTATTATGGTTAGTGGCCAGAATTCAGGCAGAAAACAGGAACTTAGGAAGACAGTACGTGTTGCCCATCCAGAAGGCAAGCCAAGTCCATCTATAAATTGGGAAGGATGAATGCTGGGAAGCTTTCTACTAGACAGAACACATCCATTGATGCATGCTCTTTCTAATGTCTTCATCCACGAACACAGTGGGATACCCAGACATAGAAACACACTCCTTGTCAAACGACTTTCTAGAAACTATCCACTCCAAAATGAACATACTGCCTTTCCTACCTATTCTCAGAAAATGAGACAAGACCACAAACTCACACCCAACCCACAAAGGCACCTCCTTCCCCCAAGTAGGTCTGTGACTATCCGGAGTGTCCTCTTACTGGTGGGCCATACTATGTTCCCAGAAATGGCCTGTCCTGTCTCAGATCTGGTCTCCTTGGCCAACTCTGTGAGGTTATTAGGAGCCAGCGGTGAGCCATTACATGGAGATGACTTTTTCTCTCTCAGGTCCTTCATAGCTGCATACATCTTCTCCAGGGATCATTTCTGTATGGACCTTTGAGGATCTTAGCATGTGGAAGATCTGCTACATTCCTATATTGAAAGACCAACTCTGTCTCTAATCTTCTGTAAAGTTAGATTGAGGGAACAGTGTATGGTTAGGATTAATAACATGTTCGATATGAGTTAGGAATCATTCTGCAGGAATGATTGGGAAGCTGCAATATTTACAAGAAAATATAGGTGAAATATTAGTATGAAAACAGAAATGTAGGTAAGATTTGAAGCCCAGAAGGGCATTGGGCCCTTGATTGGGATACTTAGATTTGAATTTTTTTCTGCAGAGATGTCTCAGATAAATTCAGTATAATGGCATAGGACCTTGTACGTTGGATGATGGAATGTTGAAGAGAACTTCTAGTCAAAAAGGGATAGTTGAAATTATTAGAAAGATATTCAGTTTCAGAAAGAAGAGTGAGTATAGGTTTTGGACAAAAGTTCTCCAGCAATAGGGTTTCGGATAGAGAGTGAATTTAAATGTGAGCACATGTGAAGAGTCAGTCACAATGATGAACTGGGGAAAATAAGTAGGAAAGCAGGTATCAATAGAGACATTATGAAATCAGGCAAAGTATAAAGTGAGTTATAGGATTAGACATTTTCAACAGGGTTTAATTTGAATATATAATCATTGGAAGAAACAAATATGTTGTCACCAATAGGATTGACATTTGAGAGCATTAGGCAACCTTCACATGGATGTTTTTAGTTAAACATTTCAACTTTTCTTTTAGGCTTCGGTACAATCATAAGTGTGAACTTTACATTTTTTGTTCAGAATTTTACTGTGATAAAATATATATGTGGATCAGGTGACATGAGTATTTCTTCCACCATTTCTGGGAGCAATATTTTGAAGACATATACATTAGTGTTAGGGGTACACAGAGGTGTACCCTGTGTCTATGAATATAGAGATAATGCATGAATAGACCATCCTGTGAATAAATAATATAACTGGTTCCACTTTAAATAATGAATTGAATTGATATCTAAAAATATATAAGAAATCTTATATTGATATATATATATATATATACACACACACACACACACACACACACACACACGCACAGACATTAAAAAGTAGCAATATAAGAGATCCAACATGGTGGCGGACATGGAGAAATCAAGTATCTGACCTCATTAGCTGCGCAGGCATAGGGAGTCGTAAACTGTCTAAATGCTGTTTGTTCAGAATCACTAGGCAATGCTGACCTGACGTCGATCTGGTGCGAACAGTCTGGGCCCCTGAGAAAACACACAGAGCCCGGATCGGCTGCATAGAAGCTCAGATTTGCCTGCTTCTTGTGACTCAGAACTAACGTTCCCTCTGAAATAACTGGTCGGCCCTTCTGAATTTACAGAGGTAAAAGGCCACTGGATTGAAATGGGGCTTTGGAGACACAGTCAGGACCCATCCATTGCATTGGTCACCTGGCAAAAGGAAGGAATGGTCACCATTTGCATGGGATACCACCACGGAAGAGAACTGATGTCATGGGCAGAGGAGATAACTTCATTGAAACCAGTACGACAGGTGTGTAATTCCATATGCATCTCTCTCCACACAGCGGGGAAACATTAAGGGCCCCTCCCAGCTCTCCCTTAACGGGCCCTCCCAGGTCTCCCGTGAGAAAGATGGCCAGACCGAGGGAATCATGTGTGCTGTGGGACTTGTGGCGTGGAATCCCTGGCTACCGCTCCTACCAGTGCTGACAACTGAGGTCTCTTACACCAGCTAATGTGGGCATGGATACCAGAGAGCAAGCAAATTCGCTGGGGGTTCCCAGCCCCAAGCTCTACAAACTTAGGGTCTGAGGGAGGCAAACAGGGAGAGAGTGCCAAGCGTTGATGAAAACAGGGCTACCAGGAGCAGAGACCTGACGTGTAGCTAGTATTGTGGTGAGCGTCACAGTTGAGCGGAGCCTGGCTTGAGGAAACACTAGAGAAGGTCCTAGGCACTCAGGATTAGAGACCCGCCCAGTCTGGGAGGAAGAGCTGCTGCACAGTGATTGGTTCCCACCTATTGAGAGGAGAAGCTTGGCCCAGTGAGCACAGCTCCACCTACTGGAAGAGAAGTTAATTGAACTCTATGACTGCATGTATTATTATTATTATTATTTTATTTTTATTTTTTTTCTTTCATTTAAATTTTTTGTGTTGTTCTTTAACTTATTTTAATGTTTTTATTTTTTTTAATTTTACTATTATTATTATTATTTTAAATTTTAATTTTCATTTTTTAATTATCATTATTATTTTAAAAAAATTTATTTCTTTCTTTATTTTCTATTTTTTTCTTTTGTCTTTTCATTTCTTTTCAATTTTCTTATTCCCCCATCCTTGAATTCTACCTGCCTATTCTCATTCTCTTTAGTGACTTCTTCCCATCCCTTCTAATATCTTTCCTCCCAAGCTTCAAATAAATTTATAAGAATTAGAAGTAACTCAGCACTCAAACAGAACAAGAAGTAACATGAGCAGCATCAAAAAGCAAGAAAGAAGGAGTACAAACAATGAAGGATAACCTAAATATTCAGGAGGACCTAGAATTATCAGAAAAATGGTCATATAAAGAACTCAAGGAATACCTTAGACAGATGAAATGGAACCTTAAAGAGGATATGAGAGAGCAAATAAATACAGTGAAAGAACACATTGAAAATGAATTACATAAACAGATAAAAGAAGAAGTTAATCTTCTTTATCAGGAGATAGAGATTATAAATATTCAAAGAATAATTCTAGAAATGAAGGAAACGATAAACCAAATTAAAAACTCAATTGAGAGTATCACTAACCATGTGGAGCAAGTAGAAGACAGAATGTCACATAATGAAGACAAAATATATCATCTTGAAAAGAGTCTAGCCAACACAGAAAGGCTGGTAAAAAAATCACGAGAAAAACATCCAAGAGATATGGTATAACATAAAAAAACCAAACTTATGAGTCATCTGGATAGAGGAAGGTACAGAGATTAAAACCATGGGAATGAGTAACCTGTTGAATGAAATAATTACAGAAAATTTTGCAGAAAAAAAAAGGAAATGGTTATACAAATTGAAGATGCTTACAGGACACAGAGCACACAAAATCACAGTGGACCAACGCCAAGACACATTGTTATGAAGCTATCCAATATACAGAACAAAGAGAAAACATTAAAAGCTTCAAGAGAAAGGAGGAAGATTACATTCAGGGGTAAACCAATAAGGTTAGCAACCTATTTTTCATCACAGACCCTGAAAGTGAGAGGATCCTGGAACAACGTATTTCAAACATTGAAAGACAATGGATGCCAAACAAGAATTCTGTATCCAGCAAAATTCAGCTTCAGGTACGACAACGAAATAAAAATCTTTCATGATAAACAAAAGCTAAAAGAATTTGCAGCCAGAAAACCACCATTGCAAAGTGTCTTGAGCAAAACACTACACGAGAAAGAAATGAAAAACAACAACCAAAACCATCAGTGGGAAGTGCCTCAGTAATGACAGAGGGCGGGGGAAAAGCTAATCATGGAGAAACAAAGTAAATTTTAAAAAGCGATAAATATTCAAACATGGCTGGCAGTAGAAACCATATATCAATAGTAACTCTAAACATTAATGGCTTAAACTCTCCAATAAAGCAACATAGGCTTGTAACTTGGATTCAAAAAACAAATCCAACAATATGTTGCCTCCAGGAGACATATCTGAATGGAAAAGACATACACAGGCTGAAGGTGAAAGGTTGGGAAAAAATATACCATGCACACGGTCCTCATAAGCAAGCAGTGGTGGCCATCCTCAAATCGAATTAAATCGACTTCAAGACTAATTTAATCAAAAGGGATAATGAAGGAAATTATATACTGTTAAAAGGAACCATTCACCAACAAGACATAAAAATTATCAATATTTACGCACCATTAAATGGTGCTGTGACGTTCATAAAACAAATTCTCCTCAAGTTCAAGAATCAAATAGCCCACAACACAATAATTATGGGTGACTTCAACACACCTCTCTCACCATTGGACAGATCCTCCAAATAAAAGTTGAATAAAGAAACTATAG
This sequence comes from Callospermophilus lateralis, assembly GCF_048772815.1. Taxonomy (NCBI): domain Eukaryota; kingdom Metazoa; phylum Chordata; class Mammalia; order Rodentia; family Sciuridae; genus Callospermophilus; species Callospermophilus lateralis. The sequence goes on from NW_027516705.1 coordinate 21,868, forward strand.
AACTCAATATCACAATCAATAACCTAGACTTAACTGACATATATAGAATATATCAACCATCATCAAGTGGATATAATATTTTTTAGCAGCACATGGATCCTTCTAAAAAATAGACCATATATTATGCCATAGAGCAACCTTCAGTAAATATAAAGGGTGGACTTAATACCATGAATTTTATTGGATTATAATGGAATGAATCTGGAAACCAATGAAAAAGAAGGAAGGAAAAATCCTACATCACATTGAAAATGAACAACATGTTACTGAATGATTAATGTGTTACAGAAGACATAAATGAGAAAATCAAAAAATTCTTCAAGATAAATGAAAATACAGAAACAACATATCGGAGTCTATGGGACACAATGAAAGGTGTTTTAAGAGGGAAATTCACCACCTTGACGTCATTCCTCAAAAATAGGAAAGAACAACAAATAAATGAGCTCACACTTCATCTCAAAGCCCTAGAAAAGGAAGAGCAAAACAACAGCAAATGTAGCAGAAGGCAAGAAATAACTAAAATCAGAGCGGAAAACAACAAAATTGAAACAAAAGAAACTATTGAAAAAATTACAAAACTAAAGCTTGGTTCTGCAAAAAATAAATAAGAAGGATAGACCCTTAGCATCCCTTTATGTTCAAAACATTTGAAAAACTAGAGATAACAGGAATTTACCTCGACATTGTAAAAGCTATCTATGTTAAGCCTCAGGCTAGCATTATTCTGAATGAAGAAAAATTGAAGCATTCCCTCTAAAATCTGGAACAAGACAGAGATGTCCTCTACCACCACTTCTATTCAATATAGTTCTCGAAACACTGGCCAGAGCAATTAGACAGATGAAAGAAATAAAAGGCATGAAAATAGGAAAAGAATAACTTAAATTATCACTACTTGCAGCTGATATGATTCAATATATAGAAGACCCAAAAGGGTCTACAAAAAAAACTACTAGAAGTAAGAAATGATTTCAGCAATGTGGCAGGATATAAAATCAACATTCATAAGTCAAAGGCATTTCTGTATATCAGTGACAAAACTTCTGAAACGGAAATGAGAAAAAAAAACACTCCATTCACAATATCCTCAAAAAATAAAACTAAAATCCTTGGGAATCAACCTAACAAAAGAGGTGAAAGATTTATACAATGCAAACTACAGAACCCTAAAAAGAGAAGTAGAATAAGATCTTAGAAGATGGAAAAATATACACTGTTCATGGATAGGGAGAACTAACATCATCAAAATGGTGATATTCCCAAAAGTTCTCTATAGGTTTAATGTAATGCCAATCAAAATCCTAACGGCATTTCTTGTAGAAATAGAGAAAGCAATCATGAAATTCATATGGAATAATAAAAGATCCAGAATAGCAAAAGCAATTCTAACCAGGATGTGTGAATCAGGCGGTATAGCGATACCAGATTTCAAACTAAATTTCAGAGCAATAGTAACAATGACAGCATGGTACTGGTACCAAAACAGGCGGGTGGACCAATGGTACAGAATGGAGGACACAGAGATTAATCCACAATGCTACAACAATCTTCTATTTGATAAAGTAGCTAAAAGCATGAAATGGAGGAAGGATAGCATCTTCAACAAATGGTGCTGGAAAAACTGGAAATCCATATGTAACAAAATGAAACTGAATCCCTTTCTCTTGCATGCACAAAAGTTCACTCAAAATGGATCAAGGGCCTTGATATCAAATCAGAGACATGGCGTCTGATAGAAGAAAAAGTTGGCTACGATCTACATACTGTGGGGTCGGGCTTCAAATTCCTCAATAGGACATCCATAGCACAAGAGTTAATAACAAGAGTTAATAACTAGAATCAACACATGGGACTTACTCAAAGCAAAAAGTTTTTTCTCAGCAAAAGAAACAATAAGAGAGGTAAATAGGGAGCCTAAATTCTGGGAACAAATCTTTACTCCTCACACTTCAGATAGAGCCCTAATATCCAGAGTATACAAAGAACTCAAAAAATTAAACAATAAGATAACAAATAACCCAATCAGCAAATGGGCCGAGGACCTCAACAGACATCTCAGAGGAGGACATATAATCAACAAGTACATGAAAAAATGCTCACCATCTCCAGTAGTCAGAGAAAGGTGAATCAAAACCACCCTAAGATACCATCTCACTCCAGTAAGATTGGCAGCCATTATGAAGTCAAACAACAAGTGTTGGTGAGAATGTGGGGAAACAGGTACACTTGTACATTGCTGGTGAGACTGCAAATTGGTGCAGGCAAATGGGAAAGCAGTATGGAGATTTCTTGGAAAGCTGGGAATGAAACCACCATTTGACCCAGCTATTCCCCTTCTCGGTCAATTCCCTAAAGACCTAAAAAGAGCATGCTGCAGGGACACTGCTACATCGATGTACATAGCAGCACAATTCACAATAGCAAGACTGTGGAACCAACCTATATGCCCTTCAATAGATGAATGGATAAAAAAATGTGGCATTTATACAGAATGTAGTATTACTCTGTATTAAAAAATGACAAAATCATAGAATTTGCAGGGAAATGGATGGCACTAGAGCAGATTATGCTAAGTGAAGCTACCCAATCCCTTCAAAACAAATGCCAAATGTCTTCTTTGATATAAGGAGATTAACTAAGAACAGAATAGGTATGAAGAGGATGAGAAGAAGATTAACATTAAAACAGGGAAGAGATGTGGGAGGGAAAGGGAGAGAGAAGGGATATTGCATGGAAATGGAAGGAGACCCTCAGGATTATACAAAATTACATACAAGAAGAAAGGGAAAAATAATACAAGGGGGAGAAATTGATTACTGTAGACGGGGTAGAGAGAGAAGAGGGGAGGAGAGGGGAGGGGAGGGGGGATAGTAGAGGATAGGTAAGGCAGCAGAATACAACAGACACTAGTATGGCAATATGTGAATCAATGCATGTGTAACTGATGTGATTCTGCAATCTGTATACGGAGTAAAAATGGGAGTTCATAACCCACTTGAATCAAAGTGACAAATATGATGTATCAAGAACTATGTAATGTTTTGAAGAAGCATAAATAAAAATTAAAAAAAAAAAGAAAACTAACTTCGGTGAGTGATGCACGCGAATCCTAATATTTTTACAGTAACTGACCCAGTTTAACATCAATGCAAGTAGATTCCAATGGTACATGATGTGTACTTTGACGTTCATTTTTATTCATCACTGGTACATACTATTTCCTTAGTTTATGCACATCACAGGATATATATTTCATCGACAATTTAGCAAATTTATAGGCATTTGTTTCACTTTCAATCACTTCCTGCTTCAGAACACATGGATTCCTCCATATTTCTTGACTGGTAATTTCATGAGACTTCTTTCCAAACACATTATTTTCGATTTCCATAATCACTTTTTAAGCAAAACTCACACACACTTCATGATAAACAATAACCCTAAGATGACAATTAGATATATAACTGGTTGGAATTATTGATTGTATGCCAATATATGATTTCTTATATATTTTAGGATAACAATTCAATCCATTATTTAAAGTGGAACCAGTTATATTATTTATTTACAGTATGTTCTATTCATGCATTATCTCTATATTCATAGACACAGGGTACACCACTTTGTACCCCCAATACTAATTTATATGTCTTAAAATATTGCTCACAGAAATGGTGGAAAAAATACTCATGTCACATGATCTACATATATATTTTATCACAATAATTTTCTGGGCACAAAATGCAAAGGTCACACTTATGATTGCACCAAATCCTAAATGGAAGTTGAATATGGATTACTAAAAACATCCATTTCCAGTTTGCATAATGCTTTCAAATGTCATTTCTATTGGTGACTACATATTTGTTTCTTCCTAAAATTATGTATTCAATCTCGATCCTGTTGAAAATGTGTAAACCGATCATTCACTTTACAATTGCCTGATTTTGTAATGTCTCTATTGATATCTTCTTTCCTATATTTTCCGCAGTTCATCATTGTGACTGACTCTTAGCATGTGCTGAGATTTACATTCACTGTGTAAATGAAACCGTATTGCTAAAGAACATTTGATCCAAATTTTATACTCACTCTTCTTCCTAAACCTACCGACTCTCTTCCTAATTCTACCAACTATCCAAATTTGAGTGGATGTTCTCTTCTACAATCAATCTTCCAAGGTACAAGGTCCTATGCCATTGATTATCAATTTATCTGAGACAAACGTGCAGAACATAATTAAAAGCTAAGTATCCCAATAAAGGGCCTCATTCCCTTCTGGGCTACAAATCTTACCTAGATTTCTGTTTTTATACTTATATTTCACCTCTATAGTTTTATAAATATCGCAGGTTCCCAATACCATTATTCATCAATCAGAATGATTCCGAACCCAAATTGAACATGTTATTAACCCTAACCATACACTGTTCCCTCAATCTAACTTTACAAAAGAGAAGGGACAGGGTTCGTCTTGCAATACAGCAATGTAGGGGATCTGCCACCTACTGAGAACCTCAAAGGTCCATGCATATTTGATCCCTGGAGAAGATGTAGGCAGCTATGAAAGACCTGAAAGACCAAAACAACCTGGCAAACAACCTGGTCAGGATGAAGGGTTGTGTCTGAGAAAGCCTCTCTCTTCTTAATGTAGAGAAGATGGATCAAATGAGGCCTATGAGGAGAGCTGTTCCACAAACTGGTGCGGCCAATTTGGAAAGCAGTATGGAGATTCCTGGGAAAGCTTGGAATGGAACCACAATTTGACCCAGCTATTGCCCTTCTTGGACTATTTCCTGAAGACCTTAAAATAGTGTAACTCTGGGATACTGCCACATCGATGTTCTTAGCAGTACAATTCACAATTGCTGCACTGTGGACCCAACCTAGATGCCCTTCAATAGATGAATGGATAACAAATGTGGCATTTATACACCATGGAGTATTACGCAGCACTAAAATATGACAAAATCATGGAATTTTCAGGGAAATGGATGGTAATAGAGCAGATTATGCTTAGTGAAACTAGCCAATCCCTAAAAAACAAATACCAAATGTCTTCTTGGATATAATGAGAGCAACTAAGAACAGAGCAGGGAGGAAGAGCAGGAAGAAAAGATTTACATTAACAGAGACATGAGGTGGGAGGGAAAGGGAGAGAAAAGGGAAATTGCATGGTAATGAAGGGAGACCCTCATTGTTATACAAAATTACATATAACAGGTTGTGAAGGGAATGGGAAAATAAACAAGGAGAGAAATTAATTACAGTAGATGGGGTAGAGAGAGAAGATGGGAGGGGGAAAGAGGGGGGATCATAGAGTATAGGAAAGGTAGCAGAATACAACATTAACTAATAGGGCATTATGTAAAAATGTGGATATGTAACCAATGTGATTCTGCAATCTTTATTTGGGGTAAAAATGGGAGTTCATAACCCACTTGAATCTAATGTATGAAATATGATATGTCAAGAGCTTTGTAACGTTTTGAACAACCAAAAAAAGAAAAAAAGTAGCAATATATATGCCAATCGAAATTCATCATGAAATATATATAATCCACAGATGCAAAAATATTCATTTTACTGAACATGGATTTATGTATAATGTTATTGAACTAGGAAGCTCACCCATAGGTTGAATTTTCAGTTTGAACAGCGTTTAGGAGTAGTGATCTCTTCTCACAATTTGAATCTGCCAATTCAGCCACCTCACAAGTATGTACATGTGATACCAGGTAGGATTCTCTATGTGCATATAAAAATACATGTGCTACAGAGAAAGGGAGACAGGATTCCCATATTTGTTAACTTTAAAAACACATGTAGAATTATTTCAACAAAAAATTGACTAGATTTATAGCTCCTATACTATATAATGCAAAAGGCAATTCCAACTACACACCATGCCTCCTCTGAACGGCTTGTATTTCTATTCTGCTTGGGTTATGTTTCACCATCATATTAGGATTATTAGTCAGAGTCTAGTAGGGTATGGGTTAGTGCCAGGAATTCAGTATTTCAAATGGAAAATTGGAAAATGAATCCAATGTGTATGCAAATATGTGATATACAATAATCTTCCCACTCTCATCCAGAACAATGCTTTGACATTACCTTTGCCCCAAGTAAGACACAATTAGAGGAGAAGAGTTAGACATTCTGTGAATACTTATCTGGAATGGAAAATGCTCAGGAGTTCACAACCTTGGAGGTGGTAGAGGAGTTTCCAAAAGGAAGGGACAGGGGTGATCACTCAACCTGATCTTTCATTAATATTGGGAGCCATCTTGCCACAAAGCCATGGAAAGATAATTTTTGCTTTACTATAAATTACTGCAAATTCTGAACCTGCTTGGAATGCCTGCCCATGCCTTGAACTCACCCATGCCTGTCTTACTGACCAGATCACAGCCCTCTCTGAAACCTTACTGAAACCTCATAAATATTGGCCTTCCCTGGCCAGACAATGACCCTCTCTGAGGCTCTAATGGTCCTCATAATTTCTTATGCTGGGGCCAGCAAATAAAAAATGTAAACTACAATTAGTGTGATGCTTGTCAAAGTTCTGTTTTCTGATACTCCCTTTTTGTGTAACTTTTTGGGCTATAAAGCTGGGGTGTAGGAAAGGTGGGGATGCTGTCTTTTTCCCGCTGTTTTGAGAAGGAGAGTCAGCCTAGCCGGTTGAACTAATAAGCTTGCCTTAATTTGATTTTAATTGGAGTCAGTGGTATTTTCTTGCATCCTGGTCTAACATTTTGGAGTTCCCCAGCGAGATGACGTGACCAGATCATAAGACCAGACTGCTGGAAATTCTGACGCTGGCCTTTCCTCCAGGGCTCAGGGCTGGAGAGCCAAGTTCCAAAGCCTTGGAGTGAGCATTCGGTCCAGGGAGCACTGCAGTGAACCATCGCACTAAAACTATTAGCAAGCACCTGGTGGAGGAGGCCTCCATAGGTAGGTGGTGCCTTTATAACATCTGATATCCGGTTAAGGGAGATGTCTTCTGATGACAGAGAGGTGGCCTGGGGAGGCTCACATGTACTCCTGTCCAGGACAGTAACAAGAATTGTTCTGTCCTCTGTTCTGTTCTGTATGGAATTTCTCTGAAAGGGTAGAAAGGTGCAGCCGGGCACGCAGGAGCTCCTACCCCGGAGCTTCAGCAAGACATTTCATTGCTCCTCTGTTTTTCTGTATCTTCACCAGGTTTCTGTTTCTTTGTGTTTTGTTCTGTGTTCTATATGTTTTTTTGTTTGTTTGTTTTTGTGCATTTTGTTGTGTGATTTCTGTGGTAAAAACTTAAAGATATTGGACGTAAAAATGGGTAATAAAGCAAGTAAGCCTTACACCCTTTGGACTGTGTTCTAAAAAACTGTGTTGAAGTTTACCCCCCTTTGTTAAGCAGGATGAGAGAAGCCCCTAGCTGGCAGCCTGGAACTCACCCACTGCAGAGGGCAATGCCTGCTGGCCACCAAAGAACAGAGTATCTCCCAGGTTAACAATGGAAACTCCTTTAAAACCCCTTGTTGCTCCAGTTCAAGAGAGTCACAACCTTTGGGCAGAGTCCCCTGTGTTTCTGCTTTGTTAGCAAAGCAGTAAACTTCCCTTTTTATTTTTCTCAAACCCTGTCCTCATTATTAAATAGGTATTAATTCGCTTCAAGGTCAGAAACCAAAATTTAAGTTACAAATTTTGATAACCCCCCGACCCTGGAACTTTTTGAGAGCTGACTACTGAAATGTTAGGAGATGGAGCGAGATTGGGGTGGAACCAAACCAGAGGAGCTAATCCTATAAGTAAAAGGAGGGACTGAGGGACTCCCAGGATCTACCAAAGCCCTGTTGCTTCAGGGAATTCCTTCCTTCGTTCCCTGCACTGTAAGGATTATGCCACCTCTGTCTTTTTAAAAAAAAGAAAAAGAAAAAGGAGACACTAAATGCAGTAAAGTCACCATGGAAACCCTTGATATTACATTTCAGGTTGCCGTCTGTGAAAACATCTGATCCCCTTGTGAGGACATCTATCCTGCCATTGGTGTAGGAGATTTTTCTCTTATCTGCTCTGTTTTTAAGGCTTCTGTCTGTCAGCCATAGTCTGGAGCTCCTTTCTGTCTGTCTTGTGTCTTTGTTTCTGGCCCTTGAAATGCAAATGAAAGAAGCCTGCAAGCTCAGTAGGAGACTGATCTGAGGCCTAAGGCAGGAAAAAAGGTAAATTGTATGCTATTTACTAATTACTGGCCAGTCATTTTTTCTAGGACTCTTATTTTTTTTCTTAGATTCTGTATTCTTTTTTTGAGCTCATGATTTTGACCCTACAGACCTAGGTTAATGTTTTTCTGATCAGCTCTATCTTTGACCAACAGTGGAGATTTTGAAACATTGAAATGGAGATTTCAACTGCAAAAAGCTACAAGGCCTTTACTATTATTATGTGTGCACACTTTTGTTAGTGTTGTATGTCTTTATATACATATATCCGTATATCATATATATGTTATACAAATTAACACATATAAGGAGCACTCATAAAAAAAGCACTCATATAAACAAATTTTAAAACGTGGATCCAAAGATCTTAAATTCTCATGATTTAATTGGTACAATTTAAATTGGATAAACAGATAAAAATAAATGTCTTTAAATTTAACCTTACAAGTTTTTCTAGGTGTTCAAAAATCTAATAAAATATTAATGCCGACAAAAGGTCTAATATGCCTTGGTTCTAGAACTTTTTCTTCAACAAAAAATGGTACACTGTTCAATACATTTGTCTAATATTTTGATAAATAAGTAAAGTAAATTTGATATGGGATTACTCATTCATGAGTACTTTTGTTAGATATCTGATTGATTTACTAAGGTCTGTATAAGTTTGTCCTAAAGTCTGTATAAGATTGTAAAAATCAGTCATGTGTTAAAGAGACAAAAATTTCTCAAAACATAAGTTTACCCATAACATTGTGGTTATTAAGTTTTATTTTTCTAGAGCAAGCAACCATAAAAATTAAACAGCTGATTAAATAAGAACTGTTATTTTAGAGCACTGTACTGCCATTTCTTTAAAAGCTAAACTTGGTTAATGTAGAAACATCAATGCAATTGTGATGCTATTAATGTGCTCATATCTTCCAGGTATACAAGTCTGTAAGGTAGAAACTTTAAAAGAGCATTATATCAAGGTGGTGTTCTGAAGTTGTATGGTAATATATATATATATATATATATATATATATATATATATATATATATATATATATATATATATGGGATTTATTTACCTGTTGTCAATAAGATATGTAAACTTTTATGTTACTTTTTATATTGGGGAACAATTTAAATGTATTTAAGTTAATGAGAGCCTAATCTATGTAAAGGTTAAAAACTTTCAGCCTTTTTTTAATTCATGTTTTAAAAGCTATATCATAAGGTGTTATCTAATGTTCATGTGACCTCAAATAATTTATGTAAACTTTGTAAAATGATATTTAAAAAACAAAGATTAGCTTTAGAATTAAAACACTTAAGATTAATAAAGAGCCCTGCCTTACCTGAGATAAGGCTCTGTGTCCCATCTTATTATGTGAGAATGACTGCGAAAGCAGTAGGTCAGATGTTATTTCATTTAAAGTTATTTTCAAAAGTTTTTTTTCCTGTCAACATTACTAGCATCTCAAACAGAGGATATAATGTATAACTCAGCCAAAAATTTTAGGGTAGCTATTACACGAACTAAGTTTGTTTACTGTTGTTAATTTTATTTTGTAATTTCCTTATGGGTGATATAAAGATTCCCTGTTAGTGTTTTACAGCAGTGTTGCTTTAAGAACACAACATTGGTTAATTTAAGATAATTAGCCATCACCTACGAGACAGACAGAATAATACAGATCCCTAATAATAAAAAGATAAATAATTTTAAATTATAGACATTAAAGCCCAGTATTCTTTATATAAGTCTGTTAAAATTTATTTGATGGATGTTTAAGATTATGATTTAAAATTAAAGTTATATGAAAAGGGACAAGAAAACCAATATTTGGCTCTTGCCCTCTGAGTCAGTCTGTATCCAGGGAACAGCGGACTTCTCTAAAGAGCTTTGCAACTCTGAACTGCATAACCTCCTGATCAGGGAGATTAATGAGACCACTGGAGAACAGAAAGCCAATCAGTGCATTTGCTACGAAGAGGAGAGTCATCAGAGAAGGGAAACATCCCTGATGCTTCCGAGGGAAGCCACATGGTCAAGCAAGACCTGGACCCACCTAGCGCAAATGGCACTAGCAGAACTGAGAAGCTGCTCTCAAGTTTCCCCAGGAATGACTCCCATAAAATCTCAGATGACTGTTCAGAATAGATAGAAACAAAAGTCAGTTTGACTGCTTCATCTTAAACACTTAGAAAAGACAGTTAAAAACAAATTACAGCCATTTCTGGGCATTTTATATAATAATAGTAATAATAATATTTTAAGGTATACACTTTATGTTAGCCTCCCAAAATAAGTAAGACTGGAGGCTACAAAGAAGATTTCTCAGACAGGAATGCCTGATAACTATAAAAAGAGGCTATCAAGATTATCTGCCAGTGGCAGAAGTTTTTAGTTTAAGGCCTACAGATATTCTTAACCTAAACACATAGGCTTGGTATTTGTTAGTATGATTATCCAGCAATGAGTAAGAGAATTAAAGGTTTCTCTATTAGACACAGAGGTCATACTAGTAAAAATATTTTGCAAGATCAGATGACATTAAATTATTAAACTGAATCTTATGGGGAGGGACAAATGTAACACTAAAAGTTAAATATTAAGTTGACAGTCCTGATAACTGGGGATATTAAAGACTGGTGAGGGAACTTCTATACAGTGACATGTTCCAGCTGCTGCAACATTTATTAAGTACTCATGTTTTTTTGTTTCTCTCATAGAAGAACCCATTCCCAGATGACTTTACTACCTGTTCTTCCCCATCCAGACTTCAAACCTAACTGACTTCTAAAAGGCGACTAATGTCCCTCAGGCGGTGCCCCCTCACGTCACCCTCTCTCAGCTCAGAAGAAGTCTAAATGAGTGACGCCTCTCTTCTTACAACAATGGAGACAAAAATAAATAGAATATCAATATAAGTAATTAATTAAGTCAGGTAAAATCAGGGAGACCTGTTTTTGGGTGAGTTCAAAAAATCGGGAGACTATTACCTGAGGGATTAAAATTCCCACAGTGCTCTTCCTACCCAATCAAATATATGAAAAAAACACATTAGAAAAGCGGGGAATGATTGACCCAACCTGATCTTTTATTAAAATTGGGAGCCATCTTGCCACAAAGCCGTGAAAAGATAATTTTGGCTTAACTATAAATTGCAGCAAGATCTGAACCTGCTTGGAAAGCCTGCCCGTGCCTTGAACTCACCCATGCCTGGCTTTCTGACCAGATAACAGCCCTCTCTGAAACTTTGTTGACACCTCATAAATATTGGCCTTCCTTGGCCAGACGACACTCTCTGAGGCTCTAATGGTCCTCATAAATTCTGATGTTGGGGCCAGCAAACAAAAATGTAAACTACCATTAGTGTGATGCTTGTCAGAATTCTGTTATTTTTAACCCCACTTTTGTGTAACTTTCTGGGCTATAAAGCTGGGCTGCTCTCCTGTTCCCAACGTTTTGGGAGGGAGAGGCAGCCAGGGTGGTGGAAATAATAAGCTTGCTTTAATCTGATTTTAATTGGAGTCAGTGGTCTTTTCTTGCAACCTGGTCTAAAAGGTAAACACTACACAAACCTGGAGCTCTGCCGGACTAAAGACTTCTTGAGAAACTGCCTTTGACGATGGGCACTCGACATGTATGTTGTTGTCAGAAGCTTTAGCTTCCATTCAAATGAGACCATCAAAGCTGGGTCTACATTTATGAGACCTGGAGGATATTGTTTCAATTTTTCCAAAGAACATGAGGAAGCAGTGCTGACTTCTCTCTGTAGGTAAACTGTGGCCACTGAAAGCTAAGTGTCTCTGCATGTGGACTGTGAAGCCATTTGGTCATCCTCCACTTTTCATGGTGTTTCTTTCTACTGCACTGGGAGTTTGGTATTTGCCTCATGAAATACAATGACTTCAACTGGTACACAGTGATGTAGGGAGTCCTGTCACGTGTGGTGGGTCAGGGTCGGCAGGAGAATGCACCAACCAGGCTTCTATCCCACATAGCTTGACCCTTTGACCATAGCAACCTGATTCTGAACATTGCCCTGAAACGTCTCCATATAACAAAATGCCTTTTATGGAGAGGTTTCAGACATATAAGTGATTCCTGTCTGTAACATGTCAGCCACAAGTCATTTGGAAGTCAATGGCAGAATCACATGTCCCGACCACAGATGTTTTATCACACAGCTGCACACAACAGCTTTTGGCCCACTACTCAGCAGGCCCCAACATACTGGCATCTCTATTCTATTTCATGGTATTTATCTAGCCATTTTCAAAGATGAAGTTGGAGAAACTGTGGGTTTCAATTCATTAAGGAACCATTAAATTTAGAGGAAGCACATTTCAATGAATAATCTAGAGAACTCTCACAGGCAAGGGTTCCCAAAGACTGGCCAAAAGGTCACATGAAGCCAGCCCCATTGAGGTCTACAATGTAAGGTCCATGTGTGTTTTGACTCTCAACTATGGCTTCCAAGTCTTTCAGAAAAAAAATCATGTGATATCCTGGCTGAGATTCCCAGTGCTCTGTGGAAAGCCACTCTGGGCTTAGATCTCGGTGTCCAAGGGCGACTCTCATGTGTGGCCTCCTAAAATCCCAACACAATTCATGGCGATACTTCTCTGAAGTCAGTTCCATAACGCATTCTCTAAGAGGAATCACACCAGAGTTCAAGCCCAGGTGGACCCAGGCATCTCTTACAACCACCACACAAATGACCACAATTAAAACTAAAACACTCCCACATGCTCCTCATCTTCTTCCACATAGACACTCATCATAAACTCTGGCTGGAGGTTTCCATGAAGGGCACAGCCCAATACACTGTTCAAAATAAGCACCCTTGCCCCTCATTTGCCTAAAGTCAGGGTGGCCTGGACACCCTTGCTGTGAACCAAGAGTGATCAAATAGGCCTGCCCTATATCTGATCTGCTTCTCCAATTTGAGGCCTAATGACTGTCTGGTATAAATTCTTTATGTGAATTGGTATCATAGAAAACCCAAGCCCCTATCGGCTAGGCTCTGTAGGGATTTGAAGAAATGATTTGACCCAAATGATCCCTATTCTCACTTGATTTAGCTCAGGAAGCTTACAGAGGAAAGTGAGAGACTTCATCCACAATGACTGCTCTTTTGGCCATTTTGGTTTTGGATGCACACTTGGAAACTTTCTTTAGATCCATCAGGTGCTGAGAATCTAAGCCACTGCCACCCCACCGGGCCAAGTGGCTGTTTCAGACACATCCTTTTCGAAAGCAATTAAGCAAAGAGCCACAGGTGATGCCCATTCATTTCCATTTGAAAACTGTTTTCTTCAGGCTTCACAAAAGGGTGGCCTGAGGCAAAGACCTTCCTGACATTAAGGGTAATAGAATCATAAGTAAGAAAATGGCCCAAAGCAGGGTTTCTCCACTGAGACATTACTGGTCACACTGATATCTGAGTTTTCTGAGATGCTCGCATTCCCTTCAGCTATCCAGTACATGGTCATGTAACAGAGCTTGGACGTGGTACATATCTTGGAAACAAAACCATGAGGATACTCTGGAGAGTGGCCAGTATTCAGGAAGAAAAGAGGAACTTAGGAAGATAGTAGCTGTTCACCATCCATTAGGCAAGCCGCACTCCATTTTTAAATTGGGTGGGAAGAATGCTGGGAAGCTTTATACTAGACAGGACACAACCATTGATGCATTCGCATTTCAAATGTCTACAACCACGGATACAGTGGGATACACAGACATAGAAACACTCGTGTTGTCAAACGACTTTCTAGAAACATTCCAGTCCAAACCTACAAACCGCCATTCCTACCTATTCTCAGAACATGAGACAAAACCACAAACTCACACCAACACCCACAACGGCACCTCCTTCCCCCAAGTATGGCTGTGACTATCCTGAGTGTCCTCTGACTGGTGAGCCATAATATGTTCCCACGAAATGGCCTGTCCAATCTCAGATCTGGTCTTCTTTGCAAACTTTTAGAAGTTGTCAGGAGCCATGGTTGAGCCACTACCTGCTTTCTCAGAAAAAGCCACTCTTCAGAGCTCTCCTGAAATTTGGCCATCATCACATAAGTAGGTACCAAGAAACACTGACTCTGTCTTTGGTAAATTCAAACAATTGAGACCACTGGGACTGAAACTAAGACTTGCTCTGGGTGCATGGCTTCCTGGATCCCAAGTTCAGAAAGTTCCATCACCAAGGAAGTGTGGTAGGTCACTTCCTTCAGGAACTGAATGAGGTCACTGTGATGGAAAACCACTTTGTTCTAACAGTTGCTTCCAAAGGTCCCATGAGATGGAGGCTGCCCCTACTTCCTGTGACACTTTCACAAGTTAGAATGGTATATCAACCATAGGCATCCGGGAACAGCTCTGTACACAGGCCTGGTTTGGTCCATTTAATCTACATTAAGAAGAGAGAGGCTGATTCAGACACATTCCTTCATTCTGACCAGGATGTTTGACATGGAAGTTGACATGGATTTGACTTTTGCTCTCTCAGGTCCTTCATAGGTAAAAAGGTCGGTCAAAAGTCGGAGGAAAAGACCACCAAGAGACTGTCTCATGCCACAGCAAAAGGTTTATTGGGCGTCCAGCATGCTGCGGCTCAGAGCTAACTTCAGAGGAGCAAAGAACAAAGAGCCCCAAAAACAACTTGAGCAGAGTTTATTTACATTCTTTAGAGAGGGCAGGGACTTTTCATACATCATAGCCTCCTTTAGCAAATCAACATACCACGGGAAAATCAAATAACAACCCAAAAACATGATTAGCACATTCATTGGCAGGAAGAGGTCGGACAGGGGGTGATTGGTTAGCCCTGAGAAGGGGTATACGTTTAAACTGATTGGTTGAAGCCCTGAGATGTATACGTGATGAGCTGCACGGTTTCTGGGAAGGGGTTGTTTAGCAACTAGGTGGTCAGGGAAGATTTCAACACACATCTAATTGGCAGTTCCGGGAATTGTCTTAACTGCCACAGGAATTTCAGGTTCTGAGTGCAGCTTGGAAACTTTACAAAACCTGGTTCTTTATGTTTCAATTTTAATTTCTTTTATTCTTTCATTTCCCACTCCTTTTTCTTACTACATTCAATCTTAAAAGTAATGAATCATAATTATTGCGGGGTCTCACACTCTATTTCTGCCAGTGGTGCGTATTTCTGTCTGATTACCATGAGTTTTTCCTGCCCAATTTGAGCCTGGAGAAAGGAAACTATGCGGTTAAGCAAACAAGGTCCCAAAGTTAGCAACACCATAAGGATGATCAGGGGTCAAGCTAAGCCTGATAGGAGTGTAGTTAACCAGGGGGACTGGGTAAACCATGACTCAAACCACCCTTGTTGAATCTCCCTTTCTCTCTGGCGCTCTTCAAGGCATTTTCTCAATTTACTCATGGATTCTTTTACAACTCCAGTATGGTCAGCATAAAAACAACATTCTTCTCTCAGTGCAGCACAGAGGCCCCACTCCCTCATGAAGAGGAGGTCTAATCCTCGCCTGTCCTGTAAAACAACTTCAGAGAGAGAGTTTAAGGATTCCTACAGCACTGTGATGGAGGTCTCTAATGTCTTCCAGTCTTGATCTATTGCTGTTTCTAATCAGGCCATTTGTTGTGACCCATGGATCATAGCAGCTGTTCCTGTACCCACTCCTGCAGCAGCTCCTTATCCTCAATAGGATGGCTAGAGTAAGGGACACTGGATGCCAGCAAAATCAGGTTGTTTGTCCCCCTAGTAGACCTTAAAATGATTCTGCATCATAATAAACCACCCTGGGGAGTATCTGCACCATTAAACAATAATTTACAAAGATGTGAAATACATGGGTTGAAATGCAAGGAGTTCTGACTGTGTGGAGTTCAGTACAATTAAGGTTCCTTTAATTAGTTCCCAGGGGCAGGAGTCAGCTGTACTCTGGACTGGGGAAGTAGGCAAAGATGGAAACTGGGAAGTATGAGATGGTTGAGGGGTTCTGGTAGATCTAGGCATGGGAGGTTTTGGAGGCTTAATTCCTGGCTTGAGGGGATTGGGCCCTATTGCTGTGGGATTTTCTTCCTTTTTAAGCAGGATGATGAACCAGTGACCAAAGTCATAATGAGGGCCATAAATATAGAATCGCATTTCCCATGTATTTCCCATAGACCATGTTGTTCTGAGGTAGCCCCTTCCTTTGGAAGTGAAAGTTATATTGAGGGGGTAACATAGACTATTCTTTCCACAGCGAGTTTTTGACACAACTTGGCTAGTGGTACATTTCTTGGGATCAATCCAGGTGTCATTTTTTCCTACCTGAATGATACTGTCTGCGGAGTTTGGGTTCAACCATGTAGCTCCCGTTTGTTCACAACCCCAAGATCTTAAATAAAAGTCACTGGGTCCTCCACAGGTTTGGGCCTGTTTGCGACTTCAGAAATCAGCTGGGCACACATAAAAATCAAGACTGGCTAGTTTACACCTGAGCTGGGGAAGATGATATCCATAATTCATGGGGTAAGGTGGTCTATGTTGCCCTGGTTTGGGTTTGAGTGGGATCTGTGTGAAGTCCTCTATGTCAGGGAGATCCCAGTCAGAGAGGCCTATGGCAAGCTGACAAATGTCCAGGTAGAGAGATGGCCACCAAGTCCATAAGAGGGCTGTATGTGAAATAGACCACACTACTTGCCCAGTAGGATTTATAGCTGCCATTGTTGCTGAACAGGCTGATGGGGATTAGGACTGCTGGTGGTCAGGGGAAGAATCCATAGCCTTACCCACACGACGGACACGCAACTTGAGAGGGTTACCAGTCTGTTTCAGTTTCCAGCCGGAGGCTGGACAGGGCGCAGGCTTGAGATGGGTGGCATGGATCCAGGAAGTGATTCCATCCACTTTCACCACTGTAAGTGTTATAAGCAGCACCTGGTATTGTCCTTTCCAGCGGCGTTCCAGGGATGATACCTGATGCCGTCTCACGTAGACGAAGACTCCCACTTGATATCGATGTGGGGTTCCCTCGTCTCCAGGCTGATAAGCACTGGCCAACTGTTTCCACAGGTATCGCTGGGTGCTGTGTTTGTTCAAGGGCTTTAAGTCTGTCAAGCAAGGGGGTGTGAAAGGAATCATTAAGTATCAGAGTTGGGGTTAGGTCCCTTACTAAAGGAGGGGCACCATAGAGAATTTCATAAGTGGTGAGTTTACACAAAGAGGCAGAGGGTGTACTTTTTGCACGAAACAGTGCTTAAGGTAGGAGCATAGTCCAATTTTTTTATGCAGGACTCCAAGCTTAATTTCTTTAAATTCTCTTTGATGGTTCTAATCATTTTTTCTACCTGTCCTGAGCTCTGGCATCTATAAGCACAATGTAACTTCCAATTAATCTTCAGGGTCCTGGTGAATCACTGACTTACCTGGGCAACAAATGCCGGTCCATTATTGGACCCTATTACCTTAGGCAGGCCGAACCTTGGAAAAATGTCTTCTAGTATCTTTTTGAGCACCGTCTGAGCCGTTTCTTTCTTCATGGGGAAGTCTTCAACCAATCCTGAAAGAGTATCTACAAAGACTAGGGGATATTTAAGTCCATACCTTCCTGGCTTAATTTCAGGAAAAGTCCACTTCCCAAAATTGTCCTGGTCTGGTTCCTCGTAAGCGCTTCCCTGCAGGAAGCTTGGATGGGTAAGCATTAACTAATTGGCAGACTTGACAAGCTCTAGTCACCTTCTAAGCTATTTCTTTCCTCTGTAAGTCAGTCAATAATAAATCCTTTCTTCGGTCCTTTAAGTGTGCCTATAACTTCTTTGAGCTTAAGTGGGTGAGCTAGTGTACATCTTTGACATAAAGGTGGGCTTTTTGAAATTGTAAACTTGGCTCTGTAGGGTCCCAGAGTTCTGTATCTGTCTCCTCAGATGATAAGTTGCCTAAATGTTCCAGTGTGGCCAAGTCTCCTGAATGTTGATCCCCCTGGTGTGGAAAAAGTTAACAGAGTCACTCCGTTTAGGGCTGCCAATTAAGCTTCCTCATCTGCCCTTCTGTTTTTAACTGCAAGGAGGTCGTTTCCCTTCTGGTGCCCTGGACAGTGCACTATAGCTAGTTCCTTAGTGCCCTTCACTGCTGAGAGAAGGTGGAGAATCTCAACTTTGTTCTTTATTTTTTTCCCAGTGGAGGTGAATAGCCCCCTTTGCTGGTAAATAGCCCTGTGCACATTAGCATTGCCAAATGCATAGTGGCTATCAGTGTATATGGTGGCCCTTTTGCCTGTTGCTAGTTCCAATGCTTTCGTAAGGGCAATCAGTTCTGCCATTTGGACTGATGTCTCTTCTGGGAGACCAGAGGATCAGATGACATTAGTTTTGCTAACTACTGCTGCTCCAGCCCACCACATACCATCTTGGAGGAAGCTGCTCTCTTTCGTAAACCATACGACTTCAGGGTGAGGCAGTGGCTGGATCCTTCAAGTCTCGTCCTGTACTGGTTTCCTCTGCCAGTATGTGTTGACACTCATGAGCGACAGGTCCTGATGATTCTTCTGGCAGCCAGGTTGAGTGGAGCAGAAGGTCCAAGAGTTATTCTGTCTTTGCTAATCCAGAGGCTCTGGTAGTAGTTTATTCTGGAGTTTGATAGCCACCTATCTGGAGGTTGACAGATGATGCTCTCCAGGGCATGGGGGGCTATAATGGATAGCTTCTGTCCCAACGTTCATTAATGAGCATCTTTTATTAGAAGCGCTGCCGCTGCTATAGCTCTTAAGCAACGGGGCCACCCAGTAGCCACTGGGTCCAGTTTTTTTGATAAGAATGCTACCGGCCTTTTCCAAAGTCCCAAAGTCTAAGTGAACACTCCCCATGCTATTCCTTTCTTTTTCTCGATGTAGAGAGTGAAGGGTTTATCTATATCTGGGAGTGCTAAGGCCGGAGCAGATAGCAGCACCTTTTTTTGACATTATCAAAAGCTTGTTGGTGCTCAGGGGTCCATTGAAATTGGGCATTCCACTTTATCAGCGGGTATAAAGGGGCAGCCAGAGAGGCGAACCCAGGAATCCATCACCTGCAAAAGCCAGCAGTTCCAAGAAACTCTCTGAGTTGTCTCTTATTAGATGGGGGTGGTATCTGCACAATGGTTTGTTTTCTGTTCTCAGTTAGCCATCATTTGCCACCCCTAAGAGAATAACCCAGGAAGATTACTTCTTGCTGACAAATTTGGGCCTTTTGGCAGAAGCCCTATATCCAAGCCGAGCAAGCTCGGATAATAGTGCTTGGGTCCCAGACTCATAGTTTTCCTTGGTGTCCGCTGCCAGTAGCAGATCATCCACATATTGGAGTAGTGTGACTTCGTGGTGTGCAGTTCTGAAGTCGTTTATGTCCCTGTGGAGGGCTTCATCAAAGAGAGTGGGGGGGGGTTTGAACCCCTGTGGGAGTCTAGTCCAGGTTACTTGGCCAGATGTTCCAGTTTCTGGGTCTATCCACTCGAAAGCAAACAGCAACTGACTGTCCTTATGTAGGGGCAAGCAGAAGTAAGCATCTTTTAAGTCCAGCACAGTGTAGCATTCCCGGTCCAGATTCAGAGTGCTAAGCAAATTTTATGGATTGGGTACTGTGGGGAGAATGTCCTGCACTCTGTTGTTGATCTCTCTTAGGTCTTGAACAGGACTGTAGTCCCTAGTTACTGGCTTTCTTACTGGTAGCAGGGGGGTATTCCAGGCTGATTGACAGGGCCTTAGGACCCCAAGGGCCAATTATTTCTGAATATGGTGACTTATCCCATCCTTAGCTTCTTTGCTTAGAGGATATTGTTTAACACTGATTGGAGAGGCAGAGGCTTTTAATTCTACTACTATTGGAGGTTGTTTTATGGCTAGACCTAACCCAGCAGTTTCTGCCCAGGCATTAGGATAATCTTTTATCCATTTCTGTTGTAGTTTGCCTCTTTGATCAGTCCTAGGGGGCACGAAGTGTTGATGTTCATCTTCTACGGACATAGTCAATTCTGTGACTATGGGAGTTTTTACTGAAGGTTTTAGAACATCCACTTGGGGACCATCAGGGTTAAAGGTTACTCTAGCCCCGAGTTTGGTAAACAGATCCCTGTGCATCAATGGGGCTGGGCATTCTTGGATTACTAGGAAAGAGTGGTGGACTTTTCATTTTCCTACTTCCATAATCCTCTTAGTTGTCCAAGCCCGATAAGTAGTGCCATTAGCCCCTTGAACTAGGGACCATTTATTTGATATGGGGCCCAGTGAAGCCTTAAAGGCTGAGTATACTGCTCCTGTATCCACTTCAAAGTTCACTGGAGTCCCCTCCACTTCAAATGTTACCCTGAGCTTGGGGAGGGGATCCGAGTCCTGACATTCCTAGTCCTCTTCTAGAGTCAGCATGGCGGGCTGCCGTGGCTTCTTCTTTTTGGGGCACTCTTTGACTCAGTGTCCTTTTTCTCTACAGTAGGCACATTGATCTGAGGCCAGGGACAGCCTTTGGCGTGGGCCCAAGTATCCCTTTCTGACTCCCTGCTTTTTAATTTCTGGCATATTTGCTGCTGTGAAGAAAATCTTAGCCAATGCTTTTGTCTGCCTTTTGCTCCTTTCATCCTTTTTTTGTTCCCTTTCCTTCTCTCTCCTCTGTTCCGTGTCCTCCTCAGTTTCTCTCTTATAATATACTTATATACTTATAATATATACTTATAATATATATCTTATAATATACTTTCTCAGCTTCTCTGTCTAAATCTCTTAAGGTCGTATTTTGTAACCCATCTAGACATTGTAACTTTCTCTTAATATCTTGGGCAGCCTGCTCAATAAAGGCCATTGAAACAAAAGCCTTTTGGTAATCTGCCTGAGGATCAAAAGGAGTATATTTTCTATATGCTTCCATAATTCTCTCCAGAAACATAGAGGGAGACTCATTAGGCCCTTGGATAATCTCTCTTACCTTGGCTAAATTGGTCGGCTCTCTGGCGGCCACTCTGAGACCCGCTATTAGAGCCCGGCGATAAGTGGACAGATGCTTCCTACCTTCAAAGGTGTTGGGGTCCCAGTTGGGTCGGTTCATGGGCCCATAGGGATGGAGAGAGAGCATCACAGGGGCTTCTGAGTTTTCTATTATCCATCGCCGGTGGGTTCTTTTAGGTTGCCCATCTTCCTCCAGGGGAGGAGGGGTTGCTGCTGCTGTGGGGAAGTCCCCTGGAGGGCTTGGGTCTGGCCCAATTGCCTCTAGCAGTGGAGAGGCTGAGTCAGCGGTGGGAGGATCATCAGGAACTGTGTTGGGGGTTGGGGAGGGAGAGTAGACAATAAGGAGGGGGTGGAGTGTCCAGTCTTGTGACTCAGGGAGAATGGAAGGAAGAGGGAGAGGAGCGGAAAGTTTGAATGATAGGAATGTGGGGGAAGGAGTATATGGCTGTTGATCTGGGTGGCCACGTGGCCCCGGCTGAATGACAATATCTCTGAATTTTCGGATTAGAGGAAAGTGGAAGGATTCTTCTGGGGCCATCTGAATTCGAGGATGGGCCATTCTGAAGCACAGAGAGTCTGCCAGGTACGGTGTTTTACTGAAAAAGAAAGATTCTGGGCCCTTGAGCGGACATCAGTCCAATGATCAAGGGTCAGGGACAGAGAAGAGGAAGTGCTTTGTCCCATAATGGGAGTTACTCAAACAGGGACAGTGAAGACACAAACACAACACAAAGACAAACTGTAAACGTTTAACATGAGTCCAAGACAAAGATTTGAACTGAGTAACTGGAAAATATTGATGGGTTAGACAATAAAAACAGACAGTAAACTCAACATGAGTTCAGAACAATGACCAAAACTGAGTTACCGGCAAAACCTGATGGGCTGGCAAATCAAATCCTGAAGCAAAACATAACCGAGTTGAGGAAACTACTATTCCTTGAATTCCCTAGTCCTCCGGAGTGTCCCTCAGGGACGTGATCTTGGCTCTGTGACACGTCTGTCACACCATAGGAGAGAGCTAATGCTCTTCACCAACAGCCACTTTGCCACG
Source organism: Callospermophilus lateralis (assembly GCF_048772815.1). Classification (NCBI taxonomy): domain Eukaryota; kingdom Metazoa; phylum Chordata; class Mammalia; order Rodentia; family Sciuridae; genus Callospermophilus; species Callospermophilus lateralis. The sequence goes on from NW_027516705.1 coordinate 44,062, forward strand.
CCCTAGCCTGAAACCCGAAACCAGAAAGAGGCACCTTACTTACCCCGAGAGGACTCCCTTGAGGTCTTCCATTCACCGCTCCCGGATATCTCACCTGGGGCCTCCAGATGAAAAGGTGCTTGGAACATCAAAGGAAAAGACAACAAAGAGGATTTCTCATGCATCAGCAAAGGGTTTATTGGGGGTCCAGAATGCTAGGCCTCAGAGCTCCCTTCAGAGGAGCAAAGAACAAAGGGCCCCGAGAACAACTTGAGCAGAGTTTATATACATTCTTTAGAGAGCTCAGGGACTTTACATACATCATAGCCTCCTTTAGGAAATCATCATGTACGACGGGAAAATGAAATAACAACTCTAAAACATGATTAGCACATTCATTGGCGGGAAAAGTTGGGGCAGGGGGTGATTGGTCAGCCCTCAGAAGGGGTACACATTTAAACTGATTGGTTGAAGCCCTGAGATGTATACGTGGTGAGATGCACGGCTTCTGGGAAGGGGTTGTTAAGTAACTAGGTGGTCAGGGAAGATTTCAACACACATCTAATGGGCAGTTCCAGGAATTGTCTTAACTGCCACAGGAATTTCAGGTTCTGAGTGCAGCTTGGAAACTTTACAAAACCTGGTTCATCACATTTCGATTTCAATTTCTTTTATTCTTTCAGAACCTTACAGTGGAAGGTGAGAGACTTCATTCACAATGACTGCTCTTTTGGCTATATTGGTTTTGGATGCACACATGGGATCATTTTTTTGATCCGTCTGTTGCTGATAATCTAAGCCACAGCCTCACACAGGGCCAAGAGCCTGATTAAGACACATCTCTTTCCAAAGCAATTACTTCTCTGAGGTCAGTTTCAGAACTCAGTCTCTGAGGAGAATCACACCAGTGTTCAAAACCAGGTGGACCCAGTCATCTCTTCCAACTGCCACACAAATGACCACAATTAAAACCAAATCACTCTCACATGGCACTCAACTTCTTACATATATACACTCATTATACCCTTTGGCTAGAGGTTTTCATGAATGGCGCAGCCCAAGAGAGTGTCCAAAATAAGCTCCCTTGCCCCTCATTTGCCTAACCTCAGGGTGGCCTGAACACCCTTCCTGTGAACTAGGATTGATCACATAGTTCTTCCTTTAATACTGCTCTGCTTCTCCAATTTGAGGCCTACTGACTGTCAGGTTTAGATTCCTTATGTGATTTGGAGTAATTAGGAAACCAAAGCAACTTTGCAGCGCTTGAAAGAACTTATTTGACCCAAATGATCCCTATTCTCACTTGGTGGAAGTCAGGAAACTTACAGAGGAAGGCGAGAGACTTCATCCACAATGACTGATCTTTTTGCCATTTTGGTTTTGGATGCACACATTGCATCTTTCTTTAGATCCATCAGGAGCTGATAATCTAAGCCACAGCCTCACACAGAGCCACAAGGCTGATTCAGACACATACTTTTCCAAAGCAGTTAAGCAAAGAGCCACAGGTGATGCCCATTCACTTCCATTTGAAAACTTTTTTCTTCAAAATTCACAAAGGGGTGGCCTGAGGCAAAGACCTTCCTGACTTCAGGGTAACAGAACAATAAGTCAGCAAATCCCAATGCAGGGTTTCTCCACTGAGACTTTACTAGTCACAATGATATCTGAGTTTTGTGAGATGCTTGCAATTCCCTTCAGCTATCCAGTACATGGCCATGTCACAGAGCTTGGATGTGGTACATATCTTGGACAAAAAAACATGAGCCTATTCTGGAGAGTGGCCAGAATTCAGGAAGAAAACAGAAACTTAGGAAGATAGTAGGTGTTGCCCATCGAAAAGCAACCAACAGTCCTTTCCTAAAATGGGCAGGATGAATTCTGGGAAGCTTTCTACTAGACAGGATACATCCATTGATCTATTCTGCTTTCTAATATGTACAACCAAGGACACAGTGGGATACACAGACACAGACACACTCGCCTTGTCAAAGGACTTTCTAGAAACAGTCCACTCTAAACCAAACAAACCACCTTTCCTACCTATTCTCAGAACATGAGACAAAACCCCAAACTCACACCCACACTCAAAAAGTCACCTCCTTCCCCCATGTAAGTCTGTGACTATCCAGAGTGTCCTCTGACTGGTGGTCCATACTATGTTCCCCCAAAATGGCCTGTCCTGTCTCAGGTCTGGTCTTCTTGTCCATCTCTGTGAAGTTGTATGGAGCCTGTGCTGACCACTACCTGCTTTCTCATTAAAGGCCCATCTTCAGAGCTCTACTTGCATTTTGTCATCCTCAAACCATTAGGTACCAAGAGAGACAGACTCTCTCCTTGGTAAATCCAAACAAGTAAGTCCACTGGGAATGGGACTGGGACTGGCTCTGTGTGCCTGGCTTCCTGGATCCCAAGTTCAGAGAGTTACATCACCAAAGAAGTGAGGTAGGTCAATTCCAACAGGAAGGGAATGAGGTCACTGCCTTGGCAACCACTTTGTCCTAACACTTGTTTCCAAGGGTCCCTTGAGATGGAGGCTGCCCATACTTTCTGTGACACTTTCAGAAGTTAGAATGGTATATCAACCGTAGACACCAAGGAGAAGCTCTCCACACAGGGTTGGTTTGGTCCATCTTCTTTATATCAGTAGGAGAGAGGCTGATTCAGACTCATCACTTCATCCTGAACAGGTGGTTTGCCATGGAAGATGACTTTTGCTCTCTCAGGTCCTTCATAGCTGCTACATCTTCTCTAGGGATCATTTCTCATCAAACTTTGAGGTTCTCAGCAGGTGAAAGATCCCCTACATTCCTGTATTGTAAGACCAACTCTGTCCCTGCTCTTTTGTGAAGTTAGATTGAGGGAACAGTGTATGGTTAGGGTTAATAACATATTCTATTTGGGTTAGGAAACATTCTGCGGGATGAATAATGGTATTGGGAACCTGCGATATTCACAAGAATATATAGGTGAAATATAAGTATGAAACCTGAAATCTAGGTACGATTTGAAGCCCTGAAGGGCAATGGGCCCTTTAGTGAGATACTTTGCTTTGAATTATGTTCTGAACAGATATCTCAGATAAATCAATGTGCAATGGCAAAGGACCTTGTACCTTGGATGATTAAATGTCCTAGAGAACATCCAGTCAAAAAGGAATAGTCGGCAGGATTAGGAAGGTAGTCAGTAGGTTTAGAAAAAAGAGTGAATATTGGATTTGAACGAAAGTTTCATTAGCAATAGGGTTTTGGGTAGAGAGTGAATGTAAATATGAGCACATATGAAGAGTCAGTCACAATGATGAACTGGGGAAAATATGTAGGAAAGCAGATATCAATAGAGACATTAGGAAATCAGGCAAAGTATAATGTAATAGGGTTAGACATTTTCAACATGGTTGAGGTTGAATATATAATCTTAGGAAGAAAGAAATATGTTGCCTCCAATAGGATTGACATTTGAGAGCATTTGGCAACCTGGACATGGTTGCTTTTAGTAATCAATGCTCACTTTCCATTTTGCTTTGGTGAAAGGTTAATAGGCACTTGTCACTTCCTGTTTTTCTGTATGCTTAACAAACCACTGTTGAAATCTTGAGAACTGTTTGCTAATTTTGTTCCCAGGATGTGCTGTCCTCAACTGCCAAACTGCAGAATATACTCCTTCACCCGGGTGCACACAAACCGCACACTCGCCCTGACCCATCAATAAATTTCCCTTTCTGCCCTCTCCAAGAAAAGTATATAAGCTCTGTTAAAGCTGTTCTCAGGGCTCTCTGCTCTATTCAAGTGAGCTCTGAGCCCCAGCATGCTGGACCCCCAATAACCTCTTTGCTGTGGCCGAGTGAAAATGCTATACTGTTCTGTACTTAAAAGATGCTTTCTTTTGCTTGCCTCTGCATAAAGATAGTCAGTTGCTGTTTGCTTTCGAGTAGGTAGACCCAGAAACCGGAACGTCTTGTCAACTAACTTGGACTAGACTTCCACAGGGGTTCAAAAACTCCCCCACTCTCTTTGATGAAGCCCTTCACAGACATCTCTACAACTTCAGAACTACGCACCCTGAAGTCATTCTGCTTCAATATGTGGATGTCCAGCTACTGGCAGCCAACACCAAAGAAAACTGTGAGTCTGAGACCCAAGCACTATTATCTGAGCTTGCTCAACTTGGGTAGAGAGCTTTGGACAAAAAGGCCCAAATTTGCAAGCAAGAAGTAATCTTCCTGGGGTATTTCCTTAGGCGCGGTAAATGATGGCTCACTGAGCCCAGAAAACAAACCGTTGTGCAGATACCACCCCCATTTAACAGGAGACAACATAGAGAGTTTCTTGGGACTGCTGGCTTTAGCAGGTTATGGACCTGGGTTTGTGTTCTTAGCTGCTCCTTTATACCCGCGGTTAAATGAGAATGCCCAATTCCAATGGACCCTTGAGCACCAGCAAGCTTTTGATAACATCTAAGAACACTGACACTGAACTCCTCAACTTCACTGAGCCCAGCCTGCAATTTCAGAAAGCCCTACACTACATTAAAAATGTACATCAACTCAATCAACTTGGTTCAAAAAAACTGCCGGCATTACTGTAGGATCAAGAACAGAGTTTTAGACTAATTCACTCACAGTGAAAGGAAATAATTGAATGGGTAACAAAAGCCTGTCAGTTCTGTCAATTGGTTAATGCTTACCCTACCAAGCTTCCTGCAGGAAAGCACCTATGAGGAACCAGACCAGGACAATTCTGGGAAGTGGACGTTACTGAAATTAAGCCAGCAAGGTATGGACTTAAATATCTCCTAGTCTTTGTAGATACATTTTCAGGATGGATTGAAGCCTTTCCCACCAAAAAAAAAAAAAAAAAAGAAAAGAAAAGAAAACCGGCACAAATTGTGGTCAAGAAGATCCTGAAAGATATTTATCAAAGACACGTCCTGCCTAATTTAATATGGTCTGATAATTGAACAGCCTTCATGGGCCAGGTAAATCAGGGGTTAGCCAGGACCCTGGGGATTAATTGGAAGTTACATTGTGCTTATAGACCCCAGAGCTCAGGACACTTAAAAAAAATAAATAGAACCATTAAAGAGACCTTAACAAAATTAAGCTTAGAGACCGGCATAAAAGATTAGACTATGCTCCTGCCTTATGCACTGTTTCATGCAAGAAATACTCCCTTTCTTTCTTTGTGTAACCTAACCCCCTATGAAATTCTCTATGGGGCCCTTCCTACACTAAGAGACCTAACCCCGACTCTAAGACCTAAGGATCCCTTCCACACACCCTTGCTTGACATACTTAAATCTCTTGTAAGAACTCAGCTATACCTGTGGAAACAGCTGGCCACTGCCTTCCAACCTGGGGACGAGGGGAATCCACATTGATATCAAGAAAGAGACTTCCTCTACATAAGATGACATCAGGTGTCATCCCTGGAACCCCGCTGGAAAGGACCATTCCAGGTGCTACTTATAACACCTACAGCAGTAAAAGTAGAGGGAATCACTTCCTGGATCCATGCCTCTCATCTCAAGCCTGTGCCATGTCCAGACTCTGGCTGAAAACTGGAAAAGACTGTTAACCCTTTCAAATTGCATATTCGCCACGTGGGTAAGGCTATAGACTCTCTCCTTGGCCACCCGTAGTCCTAACGCTCATCAGTCCCTTCAGCAGCGATGGCTGATCACAAATACTACTAGACAAGAAGTATGGTCTATCTTGCATACAGCCCCCTTAGGGACCTGGTGGCCATCTCTCCACCCAGACATTTGTCAGCTGGCTATAGGTCTTTCCTATTAGGATATCCCTGATGAAGAGGATCTCACTAAAATTCCATTAAATCCTTTCCGTACCATAGATAATGGAAACAAACATTATGGTTGTAGGGACAGGCAAGCCAGATGCAGGTTGGCTAGCCTATATTAGTATGTTTGCCAGGCAGACTATCAAAGCCACAAACCGCCACGGCTGTGTGGGGGAAAAGCCGACTTCTTCTGTAAGTCATGGGGATTTGAGCATACAGGGGCTGCCTGGTGGAACCCAAAATCCTCATCAAATTCAGTACACAGCATTGGCCATATTACCACTTAGAAAACCCAAACTGATGGCCCCCAGAGGAGTCTCTAGATCCTCAAATTCTGTGTGACCTTTTTAACTTCTGCAAGTGCTCAAAAGGGTGAAAGGAAATTCCCCTATGTGAAGGCCTTTTTCCTCTTTCGCTCACATCCTGAACTATGCTTCTCCAATAGTTCCTCAAACTCAGCCTTCTGCTCCAGACTCTCTGCTGTCAGTCCCACCTCAGCAAACCTGATTTCTCTTCTCCAATAACTAGATCAAAAACCGAAACCTCCGCCGGTTCTCAGAGCATTGCCCTCTTGCTGAGGTAGCAGGTACTGAGGTACCCATCCAGCCACTCACTTCTCTCTTTTCCTGTCAGTGCCCAAACCGGGTCCCACCAGGTCCTCTTACCACTTAACCCAAAGCTCAAACCAGCTTAGGAGAGCCCTCAGACCCCTATCGAAGATGTAATGAAAATGGCCTTTAAAGTTGCTTTGTCATCACTGAAAACAGGTTACTAAGAATTTAAAGTCCCTCACAGGCTTTTTGGGATACTCACTCCCGTCTTCCTTTCTGCTCTACCGATTCTACTGCTCAATTTATGTTGCTAGGAAAATCCCAAACCCCTTTCCCATTATTCCTTTACATCTCTCCTTCCTTATTCTCAGATCCACGGAGCTGCTCTCACCCCCCGCCTTCCCCGTCTTCCCCCTCTGTGCCAGGCCCACAGAAAAATCTTCACTGAACTTCTCCAGAAGTCTTCACCATGGCTGACTTTAGGACTTTCAGCAAAAGAGTCTCTATAAATGAGTTCAGTGTAGATTAACTTCCTCTTTTTCTGTTGCCCTGTTCTACTTGGCTACTGGCTGGAAAAATCAGCACTCCTAAGCTAGACACCCCCTTAATAGTTTTTTACAGAATATGTTAACAAGGCCTCTGGCCTTGAGCTGGGGCTTCACAGAGATGGCTACATTTCTAAGATAAAAATTTACAAACTGGGCTCCATGGTAACAGTTGGCAGGGGGATAAAAGAAAAGGAAAAAAAAGTTCTCTGCCTCCCAGGTGTCCTTGAAAAGTTAACTTGCCCACAATAAAGGAAAAAACAGAAAAAAAAAGCTTCTTTTTGTGAATTTCTGCAGACTGTGAACTTCTGAGTCCCTTCTCTTTCATGTTGGGTACAAAATTCTGAAACTACCTAAACTTGGGGTTCAGGATGTTAATTGATTACAACAGAAGCAATGCCCTCTGAATCTGGTTGCAACCAAATAGGACTGTTTCCCTGTCTTTGGTGCTATCTTAAGTGCCGTGCCTTGTCCGTCCCTACAGCAGTATAATTCTATATACTTAAACATTGTTCATGTTTTCATGAAATGGTCAACAGATGTGATTAATTGTGTAATGGTGAAGATGTCTCCCAGATTGCTCTATAATGACCCAGGTTCATTTGAAGTTCAAACACGGGGGCATACAACCCGGTTCCACTGGGAACATATATCCCTCACTTTAGCCATCATATTAGGAATTGGAGTTGCGGCAGTGGTAGTCACAGGAACCACTGCCCTGCTCCATGGTACACAACAAATGACCCAAATAGAAGCAGCAAGAGACCAAAACTTAAAGATAATAGAAACCTCCACCACAGCTTTGCAGGAATCTTTAACATGTCTCTCTGAAGTTGTTTTACACACCAGTTGAGAGTTGGAACTCCTCTTCATGAGAGAAAGGGGCCTTTGTGCTGTATTGATGTAAGAATGTTGTTTTGATGCCGACCATACTGAGGTTGTAAAAAAAACCTTTGAGTAAAATAAAAGGATGCCTTGAAAAGCGTCAACGAGAGAGAGAGGCCCAAAAAAGGGTGGTTTGAGTCTTGGTTCACACAGTCCCGCTGCTTATCTACGCTTTTATCAACCCTGGCCTGTCCAATAATAATCCTCATATTATTGCTAACTATAAAACCCTGTTTGCTCAACCATGTAATTTCTTTTCTCCAAGCTCAAATTGGATAAGTTAAACTTATGGTAATACCCCACTAGCAGACATAGAATGTGACACGTCCCAATAATCACTTTTATGATTAAAAGTAGCAAGAAGAAGAAGTGGGGAATGAAAGGTTAATAAAAAAGGTACTTGTAACTTCCTGTTTTTCTGTATGCTTAACAAAACACTGTTGAAATATTGAGAACTGTTTGTAATCTTGTTCCCAGATTGTGCTGTCCCCAACTGCCAAATTGCGGAATGTATTCCCTCACCCAGTTTCACACTAACCACCCACTCGCTCTGACCCATCAATAAATTTCCATCCCTGCCCTCTCCAAGGAAAGTATATAAGCTCTGCTTAAGCTGTTCTCAGGGCTGTCTGCTCTATTCATGTGAGCTCTGAGCCCCAGCTTGCTGGACCCCCAATTAACCCCTTGCTGTTGCATGAGACACTATCTTGGTGATCTCTTCCACCGACGCTTGCAGGAACATTACTTGGATGTTTGAATGTAGAAGAGAAAATCCAGTCATAAACGGATAGTCGGTAAGATTAAGAAGATAGTCGGTAGGTTTAGGAAGAAGAGTGAGTATAGGATTTGGAAAACAATATCTTTAGCAATAGGGGTTCGGTTAGAGAGTGAATGTAAATGTCAGCACATGTAAACAGTCACAATAATGAAGTGGGAAAAATATGTAGGAAAGCAGATATCAATAAAGACATTACGAAATCAGGCAAAGTATAAAGTGCGTGATACAATTAGACATTTTCAACAGAATTGAGTTAGAATATATAATCTTAAGAAGAAACAAATATGTAGTCACCAATAGGATTGACATTTGAGAGCATTAGGCAACTTTGACATGGATGTTTTTTGTAATCCATGCTCACTTTCCATTTAGGCTTTGGTACAATCAAAAGTGTGACCTTTACATTTGTCTCCAGAATACTACTGTGATAAAATGTATATGTAGATGTGGTGACATGAGTGTTTCTTCCACCATTTCTGGGAGCAATATTTTGAAGACATATAAATGGGTATTGGGGGTACAAAGAGGTGTACACTGTGTCAATGAATATACAGATAATGCATGAATAGACCATAAGTGAATAAATAATATAACTGGTTCCACATTAAATAACGGATTGAATAGATATCTGAAAATATATAAGAAATCTTATATTGATATACAATCATTCATTCCAACCAATGATACATCTAATATTAATATTAGGGTTACGGTTTATCATGAAGATATGTTAGTTTTGCTACAAAAGTGATTATGGAAATCGAAAATAATGTGTTTGGAAAGAGTCAGTCATAATGCTGGCAATATGTAAACAAGGCCTCTGGCCTTGAGCTGGGGCTTCACAGAGATGGCTACATTTCTAAGATAAAGAAGTTACCAACTGGGCTCCATGGTAACATCTGGCTGAGAGAAAAAAAAAGAGAAGAAAATAGCTCTGCCCCATTCCCGGTATCCTTAAAATGTTAACTTGCCCAGAACAGAGAAAAAAAAAAACAGAAACAAAAACTGCTTTTTATAAACTTCTGCAGATTGTGAACTTCTGAGCCCCTCCCATCCATGTTGGGTACAAAATTCTGAAACAATTTAAACTTGGGGTGCAGGGGATTAAATGATTACAACAGAAGCAATGCCCTCTAAATCCGGTTGCAACCAAATAGGACTGTTTCCGTGTCTTCGGTGCTATCTTAGTTGCCTTACCTTGCCTTGTCCATCCCTTTTCTCATGAAAAGACCAGTCGAGAAACATGGAGGAATGCATGTGCTCTGAAGCAGGAAATGATTGATAGTGAAACAAATGCCTATTAATTTTCTAACTTGTGGATGAAATATATATCCTATGATGTGCATAAATTGAAGAAATAGTAATCTACCAGTGTTGAATAAAAATGAACGTCAAAATACACATTATGTCCGATTGGAATCTACTTGCATTGATTTTAAACTGGGTCAGGTACTGTAGAAATATTAGGATTTGTGTGCACCATTCACTCAAGTTACTTTTCAGTATAGGAAAGAAATATGATTTTATGGTTAATGAATATTTCTAAGAATAATCTTTGGAAAGTTGATTATAAATTTACGTATATGAATATGAATGAATTTCGTGAGTGTAAAATAAGACACATATTTCATATTTTGAAAAATCTGGAGAGTGTATATATATATATATTATATATATATATATATATATGTGTGTGTGTGTGTGTGTGTGTGTGTGTGTGTGTGTGTGTGTGTGACTAAAGTCACGGTGGCCTGGACACCCTTCTTGTGAACCAGGAGTGATCAAATAAGTCTGCCATTAATACTTTTCCACTTCTCCAATTTGAGGCCTTCTGACTTTGGCGTTTAGATTCTTTATGTGAAATGGAGTCAAGATAAAACCGAAGCACTTATGGATTTGCCTCTGCATGGTTTTGAAGAATTCATTTGACCCAAAGGATCCCTATTCCCCTTGATGGAGGTCAGGAACTTTACAGAGAAAGGCGAGAGACTTCATCTACAATGACTGCGAATTTTTGCCATTTTGATTTTGTATGCACACATGGGATCTTTCTTTACATCCATCAGGTGTTGGTAATCTAAGCCACAGCCTCACACAGGGCCAAGAGACTGATTCAGACACATCCCTTTACAAAGCAGTTAAGCAAAGAGCCACAGGTGATGCCCACTCATTTCCATTTGAAAACTGGTTTCTTCAGGCTTCAGAAAGGGGTGGCGTGAGGCAAAGCCCTTCCTGACATTCAGGGCAAAAGAACAATAGGTAAGCAAAAGGCCCATAGCAGGGTTCCTCCACTGAGACTTTACTGGTCACACTGATATCTGAGTTTTCTGAGATGCTCGCCATTCCCTTCAGCTATCCAGTACATGGCCATATCACAGAGCTTGGAGGTGGTAAATATCTTGGACACAAAACCATGAGCCTATTCTTGAGTGTAGCCAGAATTCAGGAAGAAAATGGGAACTTAGGAAGTTTGTAGGTGTTGCCCTTCGATAATGCAAGCCACAATCCATTCATAAATTGGGCAGGATTGATGCTGGGAAGCTTTCTACTAGACAGGACACATCCATTGATGCATTCTCTTTTCTAATGTCTACAACAACAGACACATTGGGATACACAGACATAGAAACACTTGCCTTGTCAAACGACTTACTAGAAACAGTTCACTCCAAACCAAACAAACCGCCTTTCTTACCTTTTCTCAGAACATGAGATAAAACCACAAACACACAACAAAAACCACAAAGGCAACGCCTTCCCCCAAGTAGGTCTGTGACTATTCGGAGTGTACTCTCACTGGTGAGCCTTACTATGTACCTCCAAAATGCCCTGTCCTGTCTCAGATCTGGTCTCTTTGGCCAAATCTGTGAAATTGTCAGAAGCCCGTGGTGAGCCTTCAAAGCTTTCCTGGCATTTGGCCATCTTCACATCAATAGATACCAAAAAAGACTGACTCTGTCCTTACAAAATCCAAACAAATGAGCCCACTTGGACTGGGACTAGGACTGGCTCTGGGTGCCTGGAATCCTGGATCGCAAGTTCAGAGAGTTCCATCACCAAGGAATAGAGATGAGGTCACTTCCTTCAGGAACTGAATGAGGTCACTGCCTTTGCAACCACTTTTTCCTAACAGTTGCTTCCAAGGGTCCCATGAGATAGATGCTGCCCCTATTTCCCGTGACCGTCTCACCAGTTAGAATACTATATCACCCATAGGCACCCGTGAACAGCTCTGCACACAGGCCTGGATTGGTCCATCTTCTGTACATTAGGAACAGAGACACTCAGTCAGACACAACCCCTCTCCAGACAGGGTTGTTTTCCATGGAAGATGACTTTTGCTCTCTCAGGTCCTTAATAGCTGCCTACATCTTCTCCAGGGATTATTTCTGCATGGACCTTTGAGGTTTTCAGCAGGTGGTATATCCCCTACATTCCTATATTGTAAGACCAACACTTTCCCTGCTCTTTTATAAAGTTAGAATGAGGGAATAGTATATGGTTTGGGTTAATTACATGTTCGATTTGGGTTAGGAATCATTTTGCTGGTTGAATAATGGTATTGGATATCTGTGATATTTATAAAAATATAGAGGTGAAATATATGTATGAAAACAGAAATCTAAGTAATATTTGAAGCCCAGAAACGGATTGGGCCCTTCATGGGAGACTTAGCTTTGAATTATGTCCTGCACAGATGTCTCAGATAAATCAATACACAATGGCATCGGACCTTGTACCTTGAATGATTGAATGTCGAAGAGAACATCCATTCAAAAAAGGATAGTCAGTAGGATTTGGGAGATAGTTGGTAGATTCAGAAAGAAGAGTGAGTATAGGATTTGGACCAAAAGTTATTTAGCAATTGGGTTTCAGGTAGAGAGTGAATGTAAATGTCAGCACAAATGAACAGTCAAAATGATGAACTGGGAATTTATGAAGGAAAGCCGATATCAATAGAGACATTAGGATATCAGGCAAAGTAAAGTGAGTGATAGGATTAGACATTTTCAACAGGGTTGAGTTTGAATATATAATCTTAGAAAGAAACAAATATGTAGTCAACAATTGGATTGACATTTGAGAGAATTAGGCAACCTGGACATGGATGTTTTTAGAAATCCATGCTCACTTTAAATTTAGGCTTTGGTACAATCATAAGTGTGACCTTTGCTTTATTTTCCAGAATATTACTGTGATAAAATGTATATGTAGATCAGGTGACATGAGTATTTCTTCCACCATTTCTGGGAACAATATTTTGAAGACGTATAAATGAGTATTGGGGGTAGAAAGTGGTGTAGTATCTGTCTAAGAATATAGAGATAATGCAAGAATAGACCATACTGTGAATAAATAATATAATTGGTCCGCTTTAAATAATGGATTGAGTTGATATCTGAAAATATACAGAAAATCTAATGTTGATACAAAATCATTCATTCCAACCAGTTATACTTCTAATGGTAATATTAAGGTGATATTTCATCATGAAGAGTGTGTGAGTTATGCTTCAAAAGTGATTATGGAAATCGAAAATAATGTGTTTAGAAAGAAGTCTTGTTAAAAAACATGGAGGAATACATGTGTTCTGAAGAATGAAGTTATTGAAAGTGAAACAAATGCCAATAAATTTGCTAACTTGTGTATGAAATATATATCTTATGATGTGCATAAACTGAAGAAATAGTAATGTACAAGTGTTGACTAAAAATGAACATCAAAATACACATCACGTTCCATAATTATCTACTTGTATTGGTGTTAAACTGGGTCAGTTACTGTAGAAATATTAGGATTCGTATGCACCATTCACAGAAGTTAGTTTTTATTTCTAGGAAACAAATATGTATTTCAGGTGGATGAATATTTCTGAGAATAATCTTTGGAATATTTGATTATAAATCCACATACATGAATACGAATAAATTTAGGGAGTGTACATTGAGACCCATATATTTCATATTTTGAAAAACTTGGAGAGTGTACACACACACACACACACACACACACACACACACAGACATTAAAAAGTAGCAATATATATGGAAATCGAAATTCATCATGAAATGTATATCATCCACTGATCCAAAAATATTCATTATACTGAACATGATTTTATTTATCATGTTGTTCATCTACGAAGCTCACCCATAGGTTGAAATTTCAGTTCCAACTGTGTTTAGGTGGAGTGATCTCTTCTCCCAATTTGTATCTGCAAAGTCAGCCACCTCACAAGAATGTACATGTGATAACAGGTATGATTCAATATGTGCATATAAAATAACATGTGCTGAATTGGCTACAGAGAAAGGCAGAGAGGAATTCATCTATTTGTTAACTTTAAAAACACATGGAGAACTATTTCAACAAAATATTGACTAGATTTATAAGTCCTACCCTGTATAATGCAAAAGGCAAGTCCAGCAATACACTATGTCTCGTCTAAACTGCTTGTATTTCTATTCGGTTTGGGTTATTTTTCTCCATCATATTAGAATTAGTAGTCAGAGTCTAGTAGGGTATGCGTTAGTGTCAGGCATTCAGCATTTTGAATTGAAAATAGGAAAATGAATCCAATGTGTATGTAAATATGTGCTTCACAAAAATCTTCCCACTCTAATCCAGAACAATGCCTTGACTTTACCTTCACTCCAAGTAAAATACAATTAGAGTGGACGAGTTAGAAAATCTGTGAATACATATCTAGAATGTAATATGCTCAAGAGTTCACAAACCTTGAAGGTGGTAGAGGAGTTTCCAAAAGTAAGGGACAGGTAAATACTCCACAAAAATGGAGCTCTTCTGGACTAAAGACTTCTGGTGAAACTGCCTTTGAGTTTGGGCACTTGAAATATTTGTTGTTGTCAGGAGTTTTAGCTTTTTTTGTAGAGAGACCATCAAAGCTAGGTATGTATCTAAGTGACCTGGAGGACATGGTTTCTTATTTTCTAATGAACATGAGGCAGCAGTGCTGAATTCTCTCTTTGTAGGTAAACTGTGGCCACTGCGGGCAAACTCTTTCCGTGTGGACTGTAAAGCCATCTGGCCATCCTCCACTTGTCGATGTGTTTCTTGCTGCTGCAATGTGAGTTTGGTATTTGCTTCACAAAATACAAGGAGTTAAACTGGGACACAGTGCTAAAGGGAGTTCTGTCACGTGTGGTGTGTCAGGTTCTGCTGGATAATGAACCAACCAGGCTTCAATCCCACATAGCTTGCATCCTTAACCATAGCAATCTGATTCTGAACATTGCCCTGAAAACTCTCCACATAACAAGATGCCTTTACATAGAAGGGTCTGCTGGGTGCACCATGTCAGTCACAAGCCATTTGGAAGCCAATGGCAGAACCACATTGCCCCACCACAGATATTTTATCACACAACTGCACACGACTTTTCTAGGCCCATTTCACATCAGGCTCCAACTTACTGGCATCTCTGTTCTACACCATTTTCATGGTCATGGGAATTTCAAAAATTTCATGGTATTTATCTAGCCATTTTACAAGAATGATGTTGGAGGCACTTTGTGTTTAATTTCATTCAGGAACAATTAAATGGTGAGGAAGCTCATTTCAATGAAAGCTCTGGAGAAATCTCACAGGCAAGGCTTCCAAAGAGTGGCCAAAATTTCACAGGAAGCCAGACCTATTGCTGTCTACAATGTGAGGTACATGTGTGTTTTGACTCTCAACTATGGCTGCCATGTCTTTCAGAATAAAACCATGTGATATCCTGGATTAGATTCCCAGTGCTCTGTGGAAAGCAAACCTGGGCCTAGATCTCGGTTTCCAAGGGCGACTCTCATGCGTGACCAACTAAAATCCCAACATATTTCATGATAACACTTCTCTAAGTCAGCTCTAGAACTCAGTCTCTAAGGGGAATCACACCAGAGTTCAGCCCAGGTATACCCAGTCATATCTCCCAACTACCACACAAATGACCACAATTAAAACCAAAACACTCCCACATGGTCCTCATTTTCTTCCATATATACACTCTCATACTACGCTCTCTCTGGAGGTTTCCATGAGTGGCGAAGTCCAAGACAGTGTCCAAAATAAGCTTTCTTGCCCTTCATTGCCTAAAGTCATGGTGGCCTGGACACCCTTCCTGTGAACCAGGTGTGATCAAATAGGCCTGCCCTTAATACACCTCTGCTTCTCCAATTTGAGGCCTACTGACTGTCAGGTATAGATATTTTTATGTGAATTGGAGTCATGAGAAAACCCAAGAACCTATGTGCTAGACTCTCCAGGGCTTTGAAGAACTCATTTGACACAAAGGATGCGTATTCTCACTTGATGGAGTTCAGTAGACTTACAAAGGAAGGCAAGAGACTTCATCCACAGGGACTGCTCTTTTGGCCATTTTGGGTATGGATTCACACACGGAATGATCCATCAGGTGATGAGAATCTAAGCCACAACCTCACACAGGTCCAAGAGGCTGATTCAGACACATTATCAGGATCAATCACTTGATTTTTTCCTCTGTCTAACTAGCTAGAGAGACCTTCTCTTTTAATTGAATTTTTATCTCTGTCTGACTAGCTCGAGAGACCTTCTCTTTTACTTGAATATTTCTACTATAACTATAATACAACCCAAGAAGATAAAATTATTACTCCATATACTATGAATCAAATTGATGATTTAGATAATTAGTTAAATACTTGGGCAATAATCATGTGCAAATCTAATGTTTCATTTGATAACCACTTACCATCTAATCCTTTATTGTCTTTTTGGTCATCACATCATGTAATTTTTCCAAAAATGACAAGAAAAACACCTATTATAAATGCTACAAATATATTCACTGATGGGTCAAATAATGGTACAGCAGTAATATTTACACCTGATCAAACTTTTACATTTTTAGTACCCAAACAATTAGCTCAAAATGTAGAGATTAATGCAGTATTACAAGCTTTTGTGATGCTTAAAGAATCTGTAATTAATTTATTTTCCAATAATCAGTATATAGTTAGTGCTATAGTATCACTTGAAGATGGTAGTAGGATTTCCCCTTCCTCTACTATTTTCTCTTTGCTTTCGACTATACAAAGTCTAATCTGGGACAGGAAAGATCCGTTTTTTATAGGATATTTCAGGACACATACAGGATTGCCTGGAGCCCTTAGTTTGGGCAATTATTTAGCAGATAAAACAACACATGACATTCATACATATTTTCTATACACTAGAAGAAGCTACAAATTTTCATAAAAAGTTCCATGTCAATGCTAATACTTTACAAAAGTGTTTCAAAGTAACTAAGGAACAAGCTAGACAAATAATAAAACAATGTCAAAATTGTGTGACCTTTTAACCACAAGTTAATCTTGGAGTCAATCCTAGAGGATTGATACATAACCATATTTGGCAGATGAACGTCACAAACTTGCCAGAATTTGGAAAATTAAAATATTTGCATGTTACAGTTGATACTTCTTCTGGATTTTTGATGGGCTCCCTTCTTGCTGGAGAAAAAAACTAAAGATGTTATAGCTCATTGCTTACAAAATTTTGCCACTGTGGGCGTTCCAAAAGAGTTAAAAACAGATAATGCCCCTGCTTATACTTCTACTTCTTTTAAACAATTTTGCTCATCATTTGGCATTACTCATATAACAGGAATCCCATACAATCCACAGGGAGAAGGCATAGTTGAAAGAGCACATGAAACTATTAAAACGTACATATTAAAGCAAAAAGAACAAATTGGGAAGGGGTATATATTCCCCAAAGGTAAACTTAAAATAACCCTTTTACTCTAAACTTTTTAAATTTGGGTTCATCAGGGCTTAGTGCTGCAGAAAGGCATATATGTCCAAAAAATGTACATAAGCCCAAGGTACTTTGGAAGGATATTCTAACAGGACAATGGAAAGGTCCTGACCAAGTAATTGTCTGGAGTCCAGCGTCTGTTTTTGTGTTTCCACAGGGAGAACAGTAGCCAATTTGGATTCCAGAGAGATTAACTAAAGAGATTTCTACAGACCAAAAATAAGATGATTTGGCTCAAACCAATAAGAGCTGATATGCAGAACTCCAGTTTGGCTGTTCTTACATCTGTGACAGAACCAGAATGTTTTTTTCAAATCTATTTTATTATTCCCCTTTCTCATATCATGAAGTTTTATTTTGTTTTTTTTAGCTCATACAGAACTAGGTTAATGTTTTGCTGATCAGTTCTATTTTTGGACAATAGAGTTTTTAGACATTGCAATGGAGATTTCACCTGTAAAAAGTCATAAGGCCTTTAATATTATGTCATGTGTTGTATGTATTATATTATGTGTGCACTTGTGTTTTGTGTTATATGTTTGATTTCACATCTTTTCTGTGTTGACTATATTCTTTTCAAGTTGATATACTTTGTCTTCATTATCTGATGTTCTGACTTCTACTTGATCTAGTCTGTTTGTAATATTCTCATTAGCGCTTTTAATCTGATTTACGGTTTCTTGCATTTCTATGATTACAACTTGATTATTTTTTAACACCTCTATCTCCTGATAAAGCTCATTCTTTGCGGATTTAATTTGTGTGGTTAGTTCCTCTTCAAAATATACTTTCAATGCTTGGATTTGCTGTCTCATGTCTTCTCTAATATTCCGTTCCATCTGAATTAGGAATGCCTTGATTTCTTTCCCTGTCCATATTTCTGATTCTTCTAGGTCCTCCTGTATATTTAGTTTGTCCTGCATTGTTTGTAACCCCTTTTTCCCTTGTTTTTTCATATTGTTCACGTTGCTTTCCAGCTCTGTTTGACTGCTTTGTAACTGCTTTCTCCTATACATTTGTTTTGGCTTTGTATATCTCTGTTGTCTCTCTTTTGTGGTGGAAGATTATGCCTAAAAATTTTGGGCTTTGTTGTACTTTAAAGCTGATTCATTCAATTCATATAAGGCTTCTAGGTTCTGTATGCATATAATGATTTGCTGTTTGTTCTTAGGACTATATGTTTAGGTTGGGTGCTCTGGTGGTACAATGGTTAGTATGTCTCGGCTACTTTAGAAGATTGCTCCACTGAAGGTGGATACTACCAGGCAATTGGATCAGGGTGTTGGTAGTAGCTAGGTATTTAGGAGTCTTATAGACAGCCTCGAGACATTCACCTATTTGCATTTAGACAATTACACACAATGGAAGATGTAATGCTTGGAATGAGAGTTGGGGGGTAGGAGAATGAAGGTGCTCTCAAAAAGAAAAAAAGGATAGAGGGAGAGATAGATTAGAGGGGAATGAAAAGAACAATAAAACTTGAAATGGGATAGAAAGAGAGAAGGAAAGGGGGGGAAAGGAACAGGGAGAGAAGAAGGAGAGAAAAAAATATCAACAACAGCAACAACAACAACAAAAAAATTAAAGTCTTAGAGATCCACCTTCTTCTCTTCCAGTAGGCGGAGCTGTGCCTTCCAAGCGGAGTGTCTGCTCTCTACCTGCCGAGAGCTATCCCTGTAGGGCGTCTTCTGGGGGTCTCTCAGACTTGTCAGTCCAGAGCCATTTCACTTCTCCAGCTCTTAACCCCCTTCCTCCTGTCAGCCTGCCAGCCAGGTCCTGTTCCCCAGAAGTGATTCTCCAGAGATCTAGTTACACTTGCAGCCCCACCGAGTGCCCCTTTTAAGCCTCAGTGCTGTGGTAAACTGGCGGATAAGACCTTAGGGGTCACCACTGGTGATATGGGGGCCTTGGGTTCTGGGCTCCCCTCTGCTTCCCTACGGACACGACCCCTGAGAAGTCAATGAAGTTTCCTGGCTGCTTGTATCAGTATGGGGAGTCACACACCTGCTAAAGTGGATTTTGAAGGGAAGGAATTTCGCCGGCCGAACTCCGATGATGTCACCTCTCTGCTATGGTGGGCCCCAGGCTTCTTGCCGGATTGACCGAGGGGAGGGGTGGGACTGGTCCGGCCCGGTTCACCTCAGCTCCTGGCGCGTGGAGGCTTGGCTAAAGACTTCTTCCTGCCAAGCTGTGTCTCGGCGTCTAGCAGGACCCAGTCACTTTGGCTGCGGGCCGGTGGACGGATCTGCAGCTGTGCCCGCGGAGCGCAGACTGTGGCTGGTGAATCTCGAACTCCGCGTCTAGTGGCAGGGTCCCACTCGTCCGGGTCACACAGACGCTTCAAAAAAATTCTTGTAGCTCCCGGGCAGTCTCCCTTCAGTGGAATTTTGCTAGGAGAATCTCCGTTGGTAGAATCCAAGAGTTATCCTTGCGACTTTATGACCCCATCACTGGGAGTGCATTAAAAGCGCAGCCTCTCTGCCCGCCGCCATGTTGGATCCACCTTTTCTTTTCATTATATTTAATAATTCTCTTCTAGACAATGTAAATTGTTAAGAAAATTGTTTTCTTTTAGTGCCTTTTGGAATGTTACATAATTCTTTCTTTAGGCATTGTTGCCAGAATTTCTATCTTCATCGCAGTGCATGTGAAGTCAAAGATAAAACCAATCTACAGCTTCTGCAATAGCCATCACTGAACTGCTTGCAGAACTTGCCTGGACTATGTATCACTTGTATGCATTGTGAACTCACCTGCCTGCATTGTGAACTATCTGTTGGTGCAGTGACGTGTGGTAGTGTTGGGGTATTTCTCTGATGATGTCATCAGTGGTACAATTTTTTCAAAGAGAGCCATCAATTGCCTTGGTGTATCTTCCTCCCTTCTGCTTTTCATGGTTGTTCAGCTAAAATTAGGGGGCCAACAGAGATGAGGCAAAGAGCCTCACCCGCCCGCTGGTACAAAGACCTCTCCACAGGTGTGGATGTATACTGGACCTGTAGTCAGTGACGGGTAAGATCCAATTACAATGGTACCAATCTAAGACAGGAGGCTGACACCTTGAGGTCAGGTCATTCGATAATGGGTAAGGACCATATGTACTATTGGACAACCTAAGGCAGGCATGGTCCCTAAGCCACATGCTTGTTGTTTAAACAGAGAGGGTTAGATGTTGAGAGCCACAGCCCAAGGGGCCAAAGCAAACTTTCAGACTGCCAGCTGATGGTTGGATCACAGCGGCCCCAGCAACATCTAGCTGATTGGCTCCTCTGCGGTGATGCCCATTGGGCTGTTTCCCCACCCTTTCAAATTATGGAGCTGCTTTTTGGGGGACTTTTTTGGCTCTGCTCAAACAACCCAGCCAATCGACCTCAAGAGCAGGAGGAGAGGGGAGGTTGAGAGCTTGTGGGAAGCCGGTGGTGGCAGTTGTGCTCTGAGTGTTTTTTCCGAGGAGCTATTTTTTGGCGTGTGTGGTTCTAAAAATAAAGTTAGCTTTTGACAAGTGGCTCCTGAATTGTGCCCAGCCAGACTGTGTCAATCCTAAATTGATGGAGCAAAATAACCAAAACAGAATAGAAATACAAGCAGTTCAGAGGAGGCATGGTGTATAGCTGGACTTACCTTTTGTATGATAAAGGGTAGGTGTTATAAATCAAGTCAATATTAAATTGAAGTAGTTCTCCATGTGTTTTAAAGATAACAAATCCGTGAATTCCTGTCGCCCTTTATCTGTATCCTATTC
This sequence comes from Callospermophilus lateralis, assembly GCF_048772815.1. Classification (NCBI taxonomy): domain Eukaryota; kingdom Metazoa; phylum Chordata; class Mammalia; order Rodentia; family Sciuridae; genus Callospermophilus; species Callospermophilus lateralis. Next base: position 65,139 of record NW_027516705.1, read on the forward strand.
AGCACATGTATTTTTGTATGCACATATAGAATCCTACCTGGTATCACATGTACACTTTTGTGAGGTGGCTGACTTGGCAGATACAAATTGTCAAAAGAGATCACTCCTCCTGAACGTTGTTGGAACTGAAAATTAAAACTACGGGTGAGCTTCCTAGTTGAACAAGATAATACATAAATCCATGTTCAGTAAAATGAATATTTTTGGATCTGTGAAAGATATATATTTCATAATAAATTTCGATTGGCATATATATCGCTACCTTTTAATGTCTGTGCATGTGTGTGTGTGTGTGTGTGTGTATATATATATATATATATATATATATATATATATATATATATATATATATACACACTCTCCAGATTTTTCAGAATATAAAATATATGTGTCTTATTATACAATCCCTAAATGCCATAACCTTAATATTACCATTAGATCTATAAATGGTTGTAATGAATGTATGTATATCAATATAAGATTTCCTGTATATTTCCAGATATCAATTCAATCCATAATTTAAAGTTGGAACCAGTTATATTATTTATTCACAGTATGGTCAATTCATTCATTTTATCTATATTTGTAGACACAGGGTAGACCTATTTGTACACCCAATACTAATTTATACATCTTCAAAATATTGACCACAGAATTGGTGGAAGAAATACTCATGTCACCTGATCTACATATACACTTTATCACAGTAATATTCTGGACACAAAATGCAAAGTTCACACTTATGATTGTACCAAAACCTAAATGGAAAGTGAGCATGGATTACTAAAAACATCCAAGTCCAGATTGCCTAATGCTCTCAAATGTTAATCCTATTGGTGCTAAATATTTGTTTTTTTCTAAGATTGTATATTCAACATCTACCATGTTGAAAATGTCTAATCCTATCAATTAATTTATACTTTGCCTGATTTATTCATGTCTCTATTGATATCTGCTTCCCTATATATTTTCCCCAGTTAACCATTGTGACTGACTCATCACATGTTCTGACATTTACATTCATTCTCTACGAGAAACCCTATTGCTAAAGAACTTTTGGACCAAATCCTATACTCACTCTTCTTCCTAAACTTACTGACTATCTTTCCAATCCTACCGACTACCCTTTTTAAGTGGACGTTTTCTTCTACATTCAATCATCCAATTTACAAGGTCCTATGCCATTGTTTATCGATTTATCTGAGACATCTGTACAGAAGGTATTTCAAAGCTAAGTATCCCAATCAAGGACCCAATGCTCTTCTGGGCTTCAAATCTTACCTAGACTTCTGTATTCATACTTATATTTCACCTGTTTATTCTTGTAAATATCACAGGTTCCCAATGCCATTATTCATCATGCAGAATGATTCCTAACCCAAATCGAACCTGTTATTACCCTAACCATACACTGTTCCCTCAATCTAACTTTACAGATAAGCAGGGACAGAGTTGGTCTTACAATCAGGAGTGTAGGGGATCTTCCACCTGCTGAGAACCTCAAAGGTCAATACAGAAATGATCCATGGAGAAGATGTAGGCAGCAATGAAGGACCTGAGGGAGGAAAAGTCAACTTCCATCGCAAACAACCTGGTCAGGGTGAAGGGATGTGTCTGAATCAGCCTCTTTCATCTTAATGTAGAGAAGATGGACCAAACCAAGCCTGTGTGGAGAGCTGTGCCCAGGTGCCTATGGTTGATATACCATTCTAACTTGTGAAAATGTCACAGCAAGTAGGTGCACCCTCCATCTCATGGGACCCTTGGAAGCAACTGTTAGGACAAAGTGGTTGCCAAGGCAGTGACTTCATTCACTTCCTGAAGGAAGTTACCTCACATAACTTCCTTGGTGATGGAACTCTCTAAACTTGGGATTCAGGAAGCCAGGCAACCACAGCCAGTTCCAGTCCCAGTTCCAGTTGTCTCACTTGTTTGGGTAAACCAAGGACAGAGTCAGTCTTTCTTGGTACCTAGTTATGTGAGGATGGCCAAATGCTAGGAAAGCTAAGAAGAGGGGCCTTTCCTGAGAAAGAAGGTGGTGGCTCACCAGTGACTTTTGACAACTTCACAGAGTTGGCCAAGGAGACCAGAACTGAGACAGCACAGTGCATTTCGTGGAAATATAGTATGTCCCACCCATCATAGGACACTCCGGATAGTCACAGACCTACTTTGGGAAAGGTGGTGTCTTTTTGAGTGTGGGTGTGAGTTTGTGGTTTTGTCTCATGTTCTGAGAATATGTAGGAAAGGCGATTTGTTTGGTTTGGAGAGGACTGTATCTAGTATGTCCTCTGACAAGGTGAGTGTTTCTATTACTGTGTATCCCACTCTCTCCGTGGTCTTAGTATTAGAAAAAGAATGCATCATGGATGTGTTCTGTCTAGTAGAAAGCTTCCCAGCATTCATACTGCCAATTTATGAATGGACTGCGACTAGCCTTATCAATGGGCAAAACCTACTATCTTTCTAAGTTCCTGTTTTCTTCCTGAATTCCGGACACTCTCCAGAATAGGCTCAAAGTTTTGTGTCCAAGCTATGTAGCACCTCCAAGCTCTGTCACATGGCCATGTACTGGATAGCTGAAGGGAAGTGGAGCATGTCAGAAAACTCAGATATCAGGAAACTCAGATACCAGGAAAGTCTCAGTGGAGAAACCCTGCTTTGGGCCATTTGCTTACCTATTTTTCTGTTGCCCTGAATGTAAGGAAAGTCTTTGGCTCAGGCCACCCCTTTGTGAAGCCTGAAGAAAACAGTATTCAAATGGAAATGAGTGGGCATCACCTGTGGCTCTTCGCTTAATTGCTTTGGAAATGGATGTGTCTGAATCAGCCTCTTGGTGCTCGGTGAAGCTGGGGCTTAGATTGTCAGCACCTGATGGATCTAAAGAAATATCCCTTGTGTGCATCCATAACCAAAATTCGAAAAGATCAGTCATTGTGGATGAAGTCTCTCACCTTCCTCTGTTAGGTTCCTGACCTCCATCAAGTGTGATTATTGACCCTTGAGTAAAATGAGTTTTTCAAAGCCCTGCAGATGTGCTAGTGTTGTCTCATGACTACAAACCACATAAGAATCTATACCTGACAGTCAGTAGGCCTCAAATAGTAGAAGCAGAGCAGTATTAATGGCAGGCCTATTTGATCACTCCTGGTTGACAGGAAGAGTGTGCAGGCCACACTTACTTTAGGCAAATGAGGGGCAAGGAAACTTATATTGGACACTGTCTTGAGCTGCGCCACTTATGGAAACCTCTAGCCAGAAGTTATGATGAATATCTATATGGAAGAAAATGAGGGCCATGTGGGAGTGTTTTGGTTATAATTGTGGTCATTTTTGTGGCAGTTGGAAGAGATGACTGGGTCCACCAGGGCTTCACTCTTGGGTGATTCCCCTTATAGACTGAGTTCTGGAACTGACGTCAGAGTAGTATTGCCATGAATTGAGTTGGGATTTTAGGAGGCCACGCATGAGATTCACCCTTGGAATCTGAAATCTAGTCCCAGGTTGGTTTTCCACAGAGCACTGTGAATCTCAGCCAGGATATCACATGATTTTATTATGAAAAACATGGAAGCCATAGTTGAGAGTCAAAACACACATGGAACTCACATTGTACAGTTCAATGGGCCTGGCTTCATGTGACCTTTTGGCCACTCTTTGGGAAGCCTTTCCTGTGAGTGTTGTCCAGAGATTTCATTGAAATGAACTTCCTCACCATTTAGTGGTTCCTGAATGAATTGAAACCCACAGTGCCTCCAACTTCATCCTTGAAAAATGACTAGATGAATACCATCAAATTTTTGAAATTCCCATGACCAGGTGGCACTGGAGAAACTTTGGATGTCCTGTTGCTGATCATGAGTATACAATACAGTGCCTTGATTGACTGGGTTTCATGAAAATGTTGAAGAACAGTGATGCCAGTAAGTTGGAGCCTCCTGAGTAGTGGGCCTAGAGTAGTGGTGTGCAGGTGTGTGATAAAACATCTGTGGTGGAGTCATGTGGACCTTCCATTGGCTTCCAAATAGCTTGTGACTGATATAGTGTAGCCAGCAGACCCTTATATGTAAATGCATCCTGTTATATGGAGAGTTTTCAGGGCAATGTTCAGAATCAGGTTGCTATGGTCAAGGGGCCAAGCTATGTGGGATAAAGGCCTGGTTGGTGCATTCTCTTGCAGACCCTGACACACCACACGTGACAGAACTCCCTCTAGCACTTTGTCCCAGTTGAAATCTTTGTATTTCACGAAGCAAATACCAAACTCCCAGTACAGCAGCAAGAAACACCACGAAAATTGGAGGATGATCAAATGGTTTCACAGTCCTCACAGGGAGACACATAGTCCCCAGTGGCCACAGGTTACCTACAAAGAGAGAATTCAGCACTGCTGTCTCATGTTCATTGGAAAATAAGAAACAAGATCTTTCAGGTCACATAGATGCAGATCCAGCTTTAATTGTCTCACCACAAATGAAGATTAAGCTCCTGACAACAACATATATTTCAAGTGCCCAACCTCAGAGGCAGTTTCTCAAAAAGTCTTTAGGCCAGCAAAGCTCCATTTTTGTGGAGGGTTTACACTGTCCATTACTTTTGTAAACTCCTCTACCACCTCCAAGTTTGTGAACAACTGAGCATATTGAATTCCATATATATATGCACAGATTTTCGAACTCTTCTCCTGTAATTGTGTCTTACTTGGGGCAAAGGTAATGTCAAGGCATTGTTCTGGATAAGAGTGGGAAGATTTTTCAAAGCACATAATTACATACACATTGGATACCTTTTCCAATTTTCCATTGGAAATACTGAATCCCTGACACTAACCCTTAGCCTACTAGACTCTGACTACTTATCCTAATATGATGGAGAATAATAATCCAAACAGAATAGAAATACAAGCAGTTCAGAGGAGGCATGGTGTATAGTTGAATTTGCCTTTTGCATTATGTAGTGTAGGAGTTATAAATCTAGTCAACTTTTGTAGAAATTGTTCTCCATGTGTTTTTAAAGTTAACAAATATGTGAATTCCTGTCTCCCTTTCTCTGTAGCCTATTTGCACATGTATTTTTATATGCACATATAGAATCCTACAAGGTACAACACGTACATTCTTGTGAGGTGGTTGACTTGGCAGATACACATTGTGAGAAGAGATCACTTCTCCTAAATGCTGTTGGAAGTTAAAATTCGAACTCTGTGTGAGCTTCCTAGTTTAACAACATTATACATAAATCCATGTTCAGTAAAATGAATATTTTTGAATCTGTGGATGATATATATTTCATGGTGAATTTCAATTGGCATATATATTGCTACTTTTTAATGTCTGTGTGCATGTGTGTGTGTATGTGTGTGTGTGTGTGTGTGTGTGTGTGTGTGTGTGTATATATATATATATATATATATATATATATATATATATATATATATACAAACTTTGCAGATTTTTCAAAATATGAAATACATGTGTCTTTTTATACATTTCCTAAATTCATTCATATTCATATATGTGAATTTATAATCAACTTTTCACAAGATTATCGTCAGAAATTTTCATCCACCTGAAATATGTATTTGTTTCATAGTACTGAAAACTATCTTCAGTGAATGGTGCCTACAAATCCAAAAATTAATACAGTAACTGACCCAGGTTAACATCAATGCAAATTAATTCCTATGGGACATGATGTGTATTTTGACGTTCATTTTTATTCAAAACTGGTACATTACTATTTCTTCAGTTTATGCACATAATAGGATATATATTTCATCCACAAGTTCGCTAATTTAGAGGCATTTGTTTCACTTTCAATCACTTCCTGCTTCAGAACACATGTATTTTTTCATGGTTCTTGACTGCTCTTTTCATGAGACTTCTTTCGAAACATATTATTTTTGATTTCCATAATCACTTTTGAAGAAAAACTCACACACCTTTCATGATAAACCATAACCTTAATTTTACTATTAGATGTATAACTAGTTGGAATGAATGTATGTATATCAATATAAGATTTCTTATATATTTTAAGATATGAATCCAATGCATTATTTAAAGTGGACCAGTTATATTATTTATTAACAGTATGGTCTATTCATGCATTAGCTCTATATTCATAGACACAAGGTACACCTCTTTGTACCCCCAATACTAACTTATTAATCTTCAAAATATTGCTCCCAGAAATGATGGAAAAATTACTCATGTCACCTGATCTACATATATATTTTATCACAGTAATATTCTGCAGACAAAATGCAAGGTTCACACTTATTATTGTACCAAAGCCTAAATTGAAAATGAACATGGATTACTAAACACAGCCATGTCCAGGTTGCCTAATGCTCTCAAATATCAATCCAATTAGTGACTACATATTGGTTTCTTCCTAAGATCATATATTCAAATTCAACCCTGTTGAAAATGTCTAATCCTATCACCCACTTTATATTTTGCCTTATTTCGTAATATCTCTATTGATATCTGTTTTCCTACATATTTTCTCCGGTTCACTATTGTGACTGACTCTTCATGTGGGCTAACATTTACATTCACACTCTAAACAAAACCCTATTGATAAAGAATATTTTTTTTCCAAAACCTATACTCATTCTTCTTCCTAAACCTAACAACTATCTTCCTAATCCTACCGACTATCCCTTTTTGACTGAATGTTCTTTTCTACACCCAATCATCAAAGTAAACACTGGGCGAGCTTCGGAGGAAGAGACCACCAAAAGACTATCTCATGCAACAGCAAAGGGTTTATAGGGGGTCAGCATGCAGGGGATCGGAGCTCACTTGAATAGAGCAGAGAGCCCTGAGAAGAGCTTAAGCAGAGCTTATATACTTTCTTTGGGGAGGGCAGGGAGTGAAGTTTATTGATGGGTGAGGGAGAGTGGGCGGTTTGCATTCAACCGGGTGAGGGAGTACATTCTGCAGTTTGGCATTTGGGGACAGGACATTCTGGGAACAAGATTAGCAAACAGTTCTCAAGATTTCAACAGTGTTTTGTTAAGCATACAGAAAAAAAAGTGACAAGTACCTATTTTATTAATCTTTCATTCCCCACTTCTTCTTCTAGCTACTTTTAATCATAAAAGTGATCATTGTGGGGTGTCACATTCTATGTCTGCTAGTGGGGTATTACCATGAGTTTAACTTGTCCAATTTGAGCTTAGAGAAAAGAAATTACACGGTTGAGCAAACAGGGTTTTATAGTTAGCAATAATATGGAGATTATTATCGGACAGGCCAGGGTTGATAAAAAAGTAGTCAAACAGGGGGACTATGTGAACCAAGACTCAAACCACTTTTTTGGTCCTCTCACTCTCTCATTGACACTCTTCAAGGTGTCTTTTTAATTTAATCATATTTTTTTTTCACAACTCCATTATGCTCGGAATAAACACAACATTCTTCCCAGGAAGTGACAAATACCTATTTTATTAACCTTTCACTTCCGACTATCCCTTTTTGACTGGATGTTCTCTTCGACATTCAATCATCCAAGGTACAAGGTCCTATGCCATTGTATATTGATTAATCTGACCAATCTGTGCAGAACCTAATTCAAATCTAAGTATTCCAATCAAGGGCAAAATGCTCTTTTGGGCTTCAAATCTTACCTAGATTTCTGTTTTCATACATATATTTCACCTATATATTCTCATACATATCGCAGGTTCTCAATACCATTATTCATCCAGCAGAATTATTCCTAACCCAAATCACACATGTTATTAACCCTAACCATACACTGTTCCCTCAATCTAACATTATAGAACAGCAGGGACAGAGTTGGTCTTACAATACAGGAATGTAGTGGATCTTCCACCTGCTGAAAACCTCAAAGGTCCATGCAGAAATGATCCCTGGAGAACATGTAGGCAACTATGAAGAACGAGAGAGAGCAAAAGTCATCTTCCATGGAAAACAACCTGGTAAGGATGAAGGGTTGTATCTCATTCACCCTCTCTCCTTAATGTAGAAAAGATGGACCAACAAAGGTCTTTGTGGAGAGCTGTTCCCGGGTTCCTATGGTTGAGATACCAATCTAACTTGTGAAAGTGTCAGAGGAAGTATGGAAGCAACTGTTCGGAAAAAGTGGTTGCTAAGGCAGTGACGTCATTCAGTTTCTGAAGGAAGTGACCTCACCTCACTTCCTTGGTGATGGAACTCTCTGAACTTGGGATCCAGGAAGCCAGGCATCCAGAACCAGTCCCAGTCCCAGTACAGTGGGATCACTTGTTTGGATTTACCAAGGACAGAGTAAGTCTTTTTTGGTACCTACTGATATGAGGATGGCCAAATGCCAGGAAATTTTGAAGACTGGCCTTTCCAGAGAAAGCAAGAAGTGGCTCACCGCGGGCCCCTGATATTTCACAGAGTTGGCCATGGAGACCAGATCTGAGACAGGACAGGCCATTTCTGGGGAACATAGTATGGCCCACCAGTCAGAGGACACTCTGGATAGTCACAGACTTACTTTGGGGAAGGAGGTGCCTTTTTCAGTGTGGGTGTGAGTTTGTGGTTTTGTCTTATGTTCTGAGAATAGGTAGAAAAGGCGGCTTGCTTGGTTTGGAGTGGAATGTTTCTAGAAAGTCTTTTGACAAGGCGAGTGTTTCTATGTCTGTGTATCCCACTGTGTCCGTGGTTGTAGACATTAGAAAAGAGAATGCATCAATGGATGTGTCCTGTCTAGTAGAAAGCTTCCCAGCATTCATCCTACCCATTTTAGGAATGGACTGCAGGTTGCCTTATCGATGGACAACATGTACTGTCTTCCTAAGTTCCTGTTTTCTTCCTGAATTCTGGCCACTCTCCACAATAGGCTCATGGTTTTGTGTCCAAAATATGTACCACCTCCAAACTCTGTGACGTGGCCATGTAATCCATAGCTGAAGGGAATGGCAAGCATCTCAGAAAACTCAGATATCAGTGTGACCAGGAAAGTCTCAGTAGAGAAACCCTGCTTTGGGCCTTTTGCTTACCTATTGTTCTGTTGCCCTGAATGTCAGGAAGGTCTTTGCCTCAGGCCACCCTTTGTGAAGCCTGAAGAAAACAGTTTTAAAATGGAAAGGAATGGGCATCACCAGTGGCTCTTTGCTTAATTACTTTGGAAAGGGATGTGTCTGAATCAGCCTCTTGGCCCTGTGTGAGGCTGTGGCTTAGAATATCAGCATCGGATGGATCTAAAGAAAGATCCAATGTGTGCATCCAAAACCAAAATGGCAAAAAATCAGTCATTGTGGGTGAAGTCTCTTGCCTTCCTGTGTTTGGTTCTTGACCTCCATCAAGGGAGTATTGGAATTTTTGTGTCAAATGAGTTCTTCCAATCCCTGCAAAGGTGCTTGGGTTTAATAATGACTCCAAATCACATACTATACCTGATAGTCAGTAGGCCTCAAATTGGAGAAGTAGAGCAGTATTAATGGCAGAACTATGTGATCAATCCTGGTTCACAGGAAGGGTGTCCAGGCCTCCCTGAATTTAGGTAAATGAGGAGAAGGGAGCTTATTATGGACACTCTATTGGGCTGTGCCATTTAAGGAAACCTCCAGCCAGAGATTATGATGAGTGACTATATGGAAGTAGATGAGGGCCATGTGGGATTGTTTTGATTTTAATTGTGGTAACTTGTGTGGCTTTTGGAAGAGATGACTGTGTTCACCTGGGCTTTAACACTGGCGTGATTCTCCTAGAAGACTGAGTTCTGTAACTGACTTCAGAGTAGTAATTGCTTTGGAAATGGATATGTTTTAATCAGCCTCTTGGCCCTGTTTGAGGCTGTGGCTTAGATTATCAGCACCAGATGGATCTAAAGAAAGATCCCATGTGTGCATCCAAAACCAAAATGGCCAAAAGAGCAGTAATTGTCGATGAACTCTCTCGCCTTCCTCTGTAAGGTTCTGAAAGAATAAAAGAAATTGAAATTGAAATGTAAAGAACCAGGTTTTGTAAAGTTTCCAAGCTGCACTCAGCACCTGAAATTTCTGTGGCAGTTAAGACAATTCCCGGATTTGCACATTAGATGTGTGTTAAAATCTTCCCTGAGGACCTAGTTACTTAACAGCCCCTTCCCAGAAACCATGCAGCTCACCACGTATACATCACAGTGCATTCACCAATCAATTTAAATGTATACCCCTTCTTACGGCTGACCAATCACCCCCTGCCCAACCTGTTCCCGCCAATGAATGTGCTAATCATGTTTTAGAGTTGTTATTTGATTTTCCCGCGGTATATGATGATTTGCTAAAGGAGGCTATGATGTATGTAAAGTCCCTGCCCTCTCTAAAGAATGTATATAAACTCCGCTCAAGTGGTTCTCGGGGCTCTTTGTTCTTTGTTCCTCTGAAGTGAGCCCTGAGCTCCAGCACGCTATACCCCCAATAAACCCTTTGGTGTTGCATGAGAAAGCCTCTTGGTGGTCTTTTCCTCCGATGTTCGCCCCACCTTTTCATCTGGAGGCCCCAGGTGAGATATCCGGAGCAGCGGATGAAAGACCCCAAGGGACTCCTCTCGGGGTAAGAAAGGCGCCTCTTTCTGGTTTCGGGTTTCAGGTTAGGGCTTGGCAAAGTGGCTGTCGGTGAAGAGCATTAGCTCTCTCTGACAGTGGGTGGCAGACGTGTCACAGAGCTACTGGCCACGTCCCTGGGGGACACTCCAGAGGACGAGGGAAATCAAGGAATATTAGTTTCATCAACTCGGTTATATTTTGCTTCAGGATTCGGTTTGCCAGCCCATCAGGTTTTGCTGGCTACACAGTTTTGTTCATTGTCCCGAACTCATGTTGAGTTTACTGTCTGTCTTTATTGTCTAACCCATCAGGTTTTGCCAGTTACTGAGTTCTAATATTTGTCTTGGACCCATGTTAAACGTTTACTGTTTGTCTTTGTTTGTGTTGCGTTTGTGTCTTCACTGTCTCTTTTTGAGTAACTCCCATTATGGGACAAAGCACTTTCACGCTTCTGTCCCTGACCCTTGATCTTTGGACTGATGTCCGCTCAAGGGCCCAGAATCATTATTTTTCAGTTAAATGTCAGACCTGGCAGACTCTCTGTGCTTCAGAATTGCCCATCCTCAAAGTCGGGTGGCCCCCAGAAGGATCCTTCTACTTCAATCTAATCCGAAAAGTCAGAGATATTGTCTTTCAGCCGGGACCATGTGGCCACCCAGATCAACAGCCATATACCCCTTCCCCAGGATCCTATCATTCAAACCTTCCGTTCCCTCCCCATCTTCCCCCCATTCTTCCTGAGTCACAAGACTGGACAATCCTCCCCCTCCTTATCCTCTGCCCTCGCTCCCCAACCCCCAACACATTCCAGATGATTCTCCCGCCACTGACTCAGCCTCTCCACCACTAGAGGCAATTGGGCCAGACCCAAGCCCTCCAAGGGACTTCTCCGCAGCAGCAGCAGCCCCTCCTTTTCTGGTGGAAGCTGGGCCACCTAAAGAAACCCGCCAGATACGGAAAATAGAAAACTCAGAAGCCACTGTGATGCTCCCTCTTCATCCTTATGGGCCCATGAACCGACCAAACTGGGATCCCAACACCTTTGAAGGTTGGTAGCATCTTTCCACTTATCACAGGGCTCTATTAGCGGGGCTCCGAGTGGCCGCCAGAGGGCCGACTAATTTGGCCATGGTAAGAGAGATAATCCAACGTCCTAATGAGTCTCCCTCTATGATTCTGGAGAGAATTATGGAAGCATATAGGAAATATACTTCTTTTGATCCTCAGGCAGAGGACGAAAAAACATCTGTTGCAATGGCCTTTATCCAGTTTTGATTCTGACTCCTTAATGTGTTCGACTACATGATTGGTTGCCTTTGGTGGCGTAATCAGGGTGCGGCCAACAGTCATCCACCCTGTGGGTCTTGCTGAGGTTGTCCGAGCATAGACAGCAAACTCAACATAGCCCCAACGTTTGGCCTTGGGGTCAGGTATATCTGAAGTATACGATCCATTGTTCTCGGATGAAGAGCCTTTATGCCACTTTAGGTAACTAGAAGTCAACCCTTCAGAGTAGCCAAGTGAGTGGTAAGAACAGCTACCACGTTCATCATGGAACCTGCATGACCAATAGGGACACCCATTATATATCTCAGGCCACCAATGACAATAGTCTTTGGTTTGATTAAAAAGGAAGCAAATGAAAGGGCAGTTCCAGCTACCAGGGACGAAGGTCCTTGAAGGTGACAATTTTAGGGAAATAGAGGTGCAGTTGTGGATGAAGCAAGTAGTTGCATCCACTGCGCGGACCTTCTGCATGCCATGTTCTGAGTATCGTTCCCGAAGAGTGAATAAATACATGGTAGGTTAGGAGGGTAAAGACAAGTCCCAACAGAGCACAGAAAAAAAGCAGAGCACAAAAAACAAGCAGTTAGAGAAGACTAGGGTGTTGGGAGAGCTCATTGTGCCTTCTTTAAGAGGAATTGGGCTGCAGGGAACAGCGTGTGAGCCGCAACTTAAATGGGTGAGATGGGTGTGGAAAGCAGGATTAAAGGGGAGCTTCAGGAGGTGATTCTTGGAGTTCCTCTGGCATGGTCCTGTGGTCAGCAGGTGGGGCCTCCTGGTGATATGGCTTCAACCTAGAAATGGGAATCCAGGGAGTGAGATGGTTGTCTGGTAAGGAGAGTTTGGCGGCGGTGGGGGTACAGAGAATGAAAGGATAGGGGCTTTCCCATTTTGGTGCAAGAGTCCCTTTCTCCTCTGGGATATTATAATAGACTAGACTCCCAGGTGTTAAGGGAGGAGTGTTTGGAGAGGAGACTGGGTCCGGAAGAAGCCAGTTCTGACATTTCCAGTGTTCAGAGCGGAGATGAAACAAGAGAGGCAAAGACAAATCTCGGGTGAGAGGTCCTTGTGAAGTGACCAACCCAGAGGGTATAAGAGGTCTTCCATACATTATCTCAAAGGGAGACAGTAAAGATGGTTTCTTAGGGAGAGCTCTGATTCGAAGCAAAGCAAAGGGAAGGATTTTGACCCAGTCTAAGTTTAATTCCATTGTCAATTTGGTAAGGACTTCCTTCAGAGTATGATTTACCCTTTCCACTTTCCCTGAAGCCTGGGGGTAATATGGACAGTGGAAATGCCACTTGAAGGAGAGGGCTTGAGAGACCTTTTGTGTGATCCTAGAAATAATCTCAGGGCCATTGTCATATTGTAGGGAAGTGGGCATATAAAACCTAGGGATGATGTCTGTCAGTTAGATTGAAGCTACAGTGGAAGCCTTTTTATTGGAAGTGGGAAATGCCTCAACCCAAACAGAGAAAGTGTCCACAAAGACAAGGAGGTATTTAGTGTGCCATACTGTGGGCATGTTGGTGAAGTCTACTTGCCAGTCAGCAACGGGAATGCGTCCCCGGGCTTGGTGGAAAGGGAAAGGTTTGGGCCTTAAAGGAGTATGAGGTTTGGTCCGCTGACAGATCTGACAATTAGAGGCTATATTCTCTATCCTGGCTATGTCAGAAGGGTTGAGGGAGAAGAAGCTCTGTAAAAAAAGGGTCAAAGACTGAGAATTGGAATGGTGTAGAGTATGAAGGAACTTGAAAAGATCTTGTTCTTACTGGAAGAAGTAGGGGCTTCAGATGAGCTGTCTAAAGTGGCCATAATATGTACCCCATAGGGGCCATAATTGGAAGTGGTAGCAGGCATTCGTGGCGCCTGGTCAGCTTTGGCATTGCCCTCAGTGATAAGAGAGCCGTCCTTCTGATGGGACCTACAATGGACAACTCCCAACTGGGTGGGTAAGTGGGAGGCCTCCATCAGATTGGTTATAAGAGCCGAATTAGTGATCGCATTACCTTTGGTGGTAAGTAGGCGTCGCTCCCTTCATATTGAAGCATGGGATAATAAGATCTGGAAGACATATTTTGAATCAGTATAGAGGGTGAGGGATTTGCCCTGTGCTAGAAGGCAGGCACGAGTGGCTGCTATAAGTTCAATCTGCTGGTTGGTAGTTCCTGAAGGCAAAGCTTTGGCGTCTATAATCTCAGTGGCTGAAACTACAGCATATCCAGAGTAATGAGTGCCGTTCTGCGTAAAGGAACTGCTGTCAGTAAACCAGATAAGGTCAGGCTTGGTGAGTGGTTCCTCAGAAATGGAAGAATGACAGGGGAGGAAATCTTCGAAGGTTTCCAAGCAATTATGAGTTGGTGTGTTAGACGTGGGAGTCATTGGAAGCAGTGAGGCAAGGTTCAGTGCAGAGCAGGGGAGGAAAGTAATATTAGGGTTTTCCAGAAAGGAAGTGAGGAGCGACAGAACTCTGGATGGAGGAAGGGTTTGAAGGCCCTTATAAGCTGAAAGATCTTTCAAGTGATGTGGGGAGTGGATAGTTCAAGGTGCCCCAAAACTCAGCTTAGAGGCTTCTTTGTGTAAAATTTGTCCAGCAACCAGAGCTCTTAAGCAAGGGGCTCACCCACGGATGGTAGAGTCTAGTTTCTTGGAAAATATGCCACAGGTGCAAATGTAGGCCCATAGTTTCGACCTAAGACCCTAAGTGCTTGCCCCCCTTTTTCATGGACATATAGATGAAATGGTCTTGAAAGATCAGGAAGGTGAAGGGCAGGTGCCTTTAAGAGAAGTTGCTGAAACCTGCGGAAGTGGTAGATGGGGGAGGAGACAAGAGATTCACTAGGGGGTCCATTTGCTTGGTCATACAGGGGTTTGGATAGAAGAGAATAATTTGGGATCCAGGCCCTAAAATAACCTGCTAATCCTAGGAATGATAGTATTTTGGCTTTCATATTGGGCACTGGAAGATCAGAGAGGAGTTGCCTCCTATCCAGTGTTATTTCCTTTTTCCCGGGTCTAAGGCAAAAACCAAGAGTGGTGACAGAAGAATGGGAAACCTGGGCCTTGTGGGGAGACTCCCTATATCCCTTGTCTGCTAGGAAATTAAGAAGCTGAGCGGTGTGGGATTGAGAGTGTTCCCAGAGGGACTACATAGAAGAAGGTCATTGACATATGGAAGGAGAATAGTGTCAGGACAGGTCGGGTGAAAGGATGTGAGGTCCTGGGCAAGAACTTGGCCAAAGAGATGGGGGCTATCCCTGAATCCCTGTGGGAGGACAGTCCAGGAAAGCTGATGAGAATGGTGGATGTGAGAGTCAGTCCATGTAAAAGCAAAGATATTCTGAGATTCTGAGAACAAGGGAATAGAAAAGAATGCATCTTTTAAACCTAGGACCGAGAAGTGGGTAGTAGTGGCAGGGATCTGAGAGAGGAGGGTGTAAGGGTTGGGCACTAGCGGGTGGATGGGGACCACAGAGGAGTTGACAAGGAGAAGGTCTTGAACCAGCCTGTAGGACACTTTAGGTTTCTTAAGTGCCAGAATGGGGGTGTTGAAAGGAGAGTGTGTAGGCCTAAGATACCCCTTTCGTAATAAATCCTGGATGATGGGTTCTAATTCGAGGAGGGCTGTGGTTGTGAGTGGATATTGTGATTGACTAATATATCTTGAAGGGTCCCGTAAGACAATATGAATAGGACTGCATTTAGCCATAAGGGGTGTAGTTGTGTCCCAAACCTCAGGCTTAACTGGTTTAGAGAGTCATGGGAGAGTGCATTAAGGAGGTGTATCTGCCCCTAGGAACATCATGAGGAAATGAGAGGTAGGAGAGGTGTGGGGTGATATGTGAATGGTGACTTTTAATAGTGAGAGTATGTCCCTTCCCAGAAGGGGAATGGGGCAATGGCTCATAACGAGAAAGAAGTGAGTGAAGGACAAAAGGGATCCCTGCATATAACATGATGGGGGGGTTTGAGGGAAAATCTGTTTACCTCCTACCCTGACAATAGGAGTTTTTGAGGGTGTGGTAGAACCCCAATACTCCCTTAAGACCGAAAAAGTGGCACCAGTATCCAAGAGGAAGGTAATGAAGCATCCATCCACCAGGAAGGTAAACCTAGGCTCTTGATTCTTGATGGTAATAGTCTGGAGGGAAAGCCCAGGGATCCGTCAATCCTCCTCTGCTAAGCCCAAGAAAGGCTGTGGTTGCCTGGCGGCTGACCAACCTCCCTTTCGGGTTGTTGGGCAGTCTGCCCCCCAGTGTCCCCTTTGATGGCATTTTGGGCAGGGGTTGTAGGGTGTCCTCAGTGAAGGACAATCCCTGGCCCAATGTCCCTCCTTACCACATTTGAAGCAAGCTCCCGGGGGTGTCATATTGGGATGGCGTGGTGATGGCCTTCTCTGAATGACCTGGGCCAACATTTGGAACTTGGCATTTTCAGCCCTCTGCCTACGGCATTCACTTTCATCCTCTCTATCATAAAAAACCTTGAAAGCGACAGCGAGGATTTTAGTCTAAGGAGTAGCAGGGCCCTGTTCAAGCTTTTTAAGCTTGGCTTTAATGTCAGGGTAGCTTTGGGCCAGAACATATTTCATTAAGACATGACGGCCATCAGGGGTTTCTGGGTTGAGGTTTGTGTACTGTTAAAGGGCCTTGGTTAGTCTATCCAGGAATTCTGAAGGTGTTTCCTCCTTCCTTTGAATGACCTCCTGCACCTTTTTAAAGTTAACAGCCTTGCGGATGGCCTTTTTCAGGCCCGCCAAGAGGCAGGATGTAAAAAGGTCACTAGACTGTGAGCCTTCAGGGGTGTTGTAATCCCATAGGGGATCCTGCTCTGGGACTGCATGAGGGCCTGTGGGGTGGTTAGGATTGGTCCTATGATTTTCATCAGCATGGGCTTGGGCTAGCTCCCAGACCATTGCCTTTCCTCAGGGAGAAGTGTATTGGCCAAGAGCATGTAGATGTCATTATGAGTGAGACTATATGCTTGCAGGACCCATTGAAACTCCCGAATGCAAGTGGTGGGGTCAGTGGTGAATGAGCCTAAATTCCTCTCTAGCTGAGTAATGTCCGACATGGAGAAGGGCACTTGGACTCTGATGACACCCTCGGGACCAGCTACCTCACAAAGGGGTGCGATTGTCTTGGGGGTGGGAAGGAGTCCCTTAGACCTGGTAACAGGAGGACTGAAAGAGGCAGGAGGCGGACAGGAAGGAGAGGGAGGGGCAGGGAGTGTCTCTTTGGAAGAGGAGGAGGTGGAGCAGGCAGAAGAGGGCGGAGGGGAGGAGGATGAAATGGAAGGCTGAGGATCCCTGGAATCAGGCAGAGGAAGAGGAGGGTATAGTGGGAGAGAAGGGGCAGATAGGACTGGGGGATAAGGTGGGGGTTCATCTGCTGGGTTGAATGAGGAAGAATCTGTGAAGTCAGGAGTAGACGTAGGGGAAGAGAAGGGTTTGCAAACAAGGAGGACCTGAGAGGGAGGGCAGGAGGAGCAGCGACAGGGTGCTGTCTGAGAAGGCTAAAACCTTAAATGCAGGGAATCTCACTCCACTTTTTCAGATGCTGGCAGTAGTTAAAAAGGTCGCAGATGAAGTTTGGATGTAAGGAGCCTTCTGGAGGCCAATGATTGCCATTATCCAGTGGATATGTAGGCCAATCTTGGGTACAGAATTTGATTAGAAGTTTGGGCTTGATGTCTGGTGTGAGGGAGAGTGTGGCCAGATTTTTCATTAGACATTTGAGAGGTGAGGCTTCAGGTACAGATGAAGAGGTGCCCATAGTCACAGGGAGAGAAGGAAGACAGAGAGAGAGAGAGAGAGAGAGAGAGAGAGAGAGAGAGAGAGAGAGAATAAGAGTAAGCGAGAGAGACAAAGAGAAAACCCGGTCTGGAACGGCTTTCAGGAAGCTCAGGGCGAACGGGGGTCAGGTGGGCATCCCCAAAATGACCAGCCGTCATGAGGAAATACAGAGGGCACTACCTGGGCGTCACCAGTGAAGTGCGATCTGTGAGACCCAATGGGTTCGGAGCCACGGGCAACCTGACGTCAGGAAAGTTTTTGAACGCAGCGGAAAAAGTCAGTAATGAAAACAGAACTCCGGTTCCGGCAGAATGTAGTTCCAGGACGGGAGTTCAGTTTTCCCCGAGCAGAGAGGCAGCTTCAGCCAGACACAGCAGCCCTGCAGCAAACAGCAACTCTAGCCAGCAGCGGCAGCTGCAGCAGAGGAGAAAAAACCACAGAGCCTCTTGTGTAAACTCAGAAGCCTCACGCCCCAAAGGAAAACGGATCACCAGAGGGTCCACTGCGACCAGTAAAGGTCTTCGTGGCAGGAATTTCCTGCCCCCTACAGGGCGTCGAGAGTGTGCAGGAAGATCAAGGTCACAAAACCAGTGGTAGCCCGAAGGGAGTTGCAGAGCCAGGGTCAGGGGACGCTTACATATATCAGATCTGTGGTGGGTGCAGGAAGCCGGCGTCTGAAAAGAGCGGACCATGGCGGAGTGTCTCCGGGGGAGCAGGGGACGGGGCTCTTGTTAGAAAGAGCTCACCCGTATCCTCACATGGGGCACCAGAATGAAAGAACTTCCCACGCAAAGGCACTTCGCTGGGAGAATTCCAATTTTATTGCAAAAAGCTGTGTGCTTATATAGAACTAAGGGGAAGATGGAAGGGCTTAGATAAATGGCAGGCAAACCGTTTATTGGTTAGTTCTTTCAGATATCAGCTCTGGAGCCCAGGAATTAGTTCTTATTGGGGCTAAGGTTCCCCACCAGCGAGATTTCAAATTGGCGCCAGCGGGAGAGTTCACACGGGTGGGAACATTTGGCACCACTGCAGAAAAAAGAAGGTAGGAAGAAGAAGTCCTTAGGCACCATGTTGGGGTTTTTCTCTGGGTTATGGCTGCCGTTTATACTTTTCCCAACAATGAGTATACCAGACAGTGCCTTGATTGACTGGTTTTCATGAAAATGGTGTTTAACAGAGATGCCAGAAAGTTGGATCCTGCTGAGTAGTGGGCCTAGAGCAATGGTGGGCAGGTGTGTGATAAAACATCTGTGGTGGGGCCATGTAGATCTTTCATTGGATTCCTAATGGCTTGTGACTGACATGGTGAAGCCAGCAGACCCTTATATGTAAAGGCACCTTGTTACATAGAGAGGTTTCAGGACATTGTTCAGAATCAGGTTGCTATGGTCAAGGGGGCAAGCTATGTGGGATAGAGGCCTGGTTCTTGTATTCTCCTGCAGACCCTGACCCACCACACGTGACAGAAATCCCTCCTGCACTGTGTCCCCGTTGAACTCCTTGTATTTCATGAAGCAAATACCAAACTCCCAGTGCAGCAGCAAGAAACACCATGAAAATAGAGGATGACTATATGGATTCAACGTCCACACAGGGAGACATTCAGCCCCCAGGGGCCACAGTTTACCTACAATGGAAAATTCAGCACTGCTGTCTCATGTTCATTGGAAAATAAGAAACCATGTCCTCCAGGTCACATTGATGCAGACCCAGCTTTTATGGTCTCACTAGAAAGGAAGCTAAAGCTCCTGACAACAACATATATTTCAAGTGCCCAACCTCACAGGCAGTTTCTCAAGAAGTCTCTAGGCCAGCAGACCTTCAAGTTTTTGGAGGGTTTACCCTGTCCCTTACTTTTGGAAACTCCTCTACCACTTCCAAGGTTGTGAACTTCTGATCATATTCCATTTTAGATATGTATTCACGGATTTTCTAACTTTTCTCCTCTGATTGTGTCATACTTGGGCCGTAGGTGTTGTCAAGGCATTGTTCTGGATGAGAGTGGGAAGATTTTGGTGTAGCACATATTTACATACACATTGGATTCATTTTTCAATTTTCCATTCAAAATACTGAATCCCTGACACTAACACATACCCTACTAGACTCTGACTACTAATCCTAATATGATGGAGAAAAATAACCCAAACAGAATAGAAATACAAGCGGTTGAGAGGAGGCATGGCGTATAGTTGGTCTTGCCTTTTGCATGATATAGGGTAAGAGTTATAAATCTTGTTAATTTTTTGTTGAAATAGTTCTCCATGTGTTTTTAAAGTTAACACATATGTGAATTTCTGTCTCCCTTTTTCTGTAGCCAATTCAGCACATGTATTTTTATATGCACATATAAAATCCTACCTGGTATCACACGTACATTTTTGTGAGGTGGCTAACTTGGGAGATACAAAGTATGAGAAGAGATGTCTCCTCCTAAATGTTTTTGGAACTGAAAATTCAAACTATGAGTGAGCTTCTTAGTTGAAAAACATTATACATAAATCCATGTTCAGTAAAATTAATATTTTTGGATCTGTGAATGATATATATTTCATGATGAATTTTGATTGGCATATATATTGCTACTTTCTAATGTATCTGTGTGATATATATATTTTCAAAATATGAAATATATGTGTCTTATTATACACTCCCTAAATAATTCAGTGATGTTCATGTATGTGCTTTTATAATCAACTTTTCATAAGATTGTTTTTAGAAATATTCATCCACCTGAAATACATATTTGTTTCCTAGTACTGAAAACTCACTTCAGTGAATGGTGCAAACAAAGCCTTATATTTCTACAGTAACTGACCCAATTTAACATCAATGAAAGTAGATTTCTATGGGACATGATGTGTATTTTGATGTTCATTTTAATTCAACACTGGTACATTACTATTTCTTCAGTTTTTATACATCGTAGAATATACATTTCATCCACAAGTTCACAAATTGAAAGACATTTGTAACACATTAAATCACTTCCTGCTTCAGAACACATGTATTCCTCCTTGTTTTTGACTGGTTATTTCATGAGACTTCTTTCCAAACACATTATTTTCGATTTCCATAATCAATTTTGAAGCAAAACTCACACACATTTTATGATAAACTACAACCCTAATATTACCATTAGATATATAACTGGTTGGAATGAATGTATGTATATCAATATAAGATTTCCTGTGTATTTTGGGATATCAATTTATTCCAATTTCTAAATTTGGAAACAGTTATATTATTTATTCACAGTATGGTCTATTCATGCATTCTCTCTATATTCATACACACATTGTACACCTATTTGTGCCCCCAATACTAATTTATATCTCTTCAAAATATTGCTCTCAGAAATGGTGCAACAAATACTCATGTCACCTGATCTACATATACATTTTATCACAGTAATATTCTGGGCACAAAATGCAAAGTCACACTTACGACTGTACCAAAGCCTAAATGGAATATGAGTATGGATTATGAAAATCACCCATGTCCAGGTTGCCTAATGCTCTCAAATGTCAATCCTATTGGTGACTACATATTTGTTTCTTCCTAAGATTATTTATTCAAACTCAAGCCTGTCGAAAATGTCTAATCCTATCAATCACTTTATCATTTGCTGATTTTCTAATGTCTCTATTGATATCTGCTTTCCTACATATTTTCCCCAGTTCATCATTGTGACTGACTCTTCACATGTGCTGACATTTACATTTTCTCTCTACCCAAAACCCTATTGCTAAAGAACTTTTTGTCCAAATCATATACTCACTCTTTTTCCTAATCCTACCAACTATCTTCCTAATCCTACCAACTATCCTTTTTTGACTGGATGTTCTCTTTGACATTCAATCATCCAAGGTACAAGGTCCTATGCCATTGTGTATAGATTTATCTGAGACACATGTGCAGAACATAATTCAAACCTAAGTATCCCAATCAAGGATCCAAAGCCCTTCTGGGCTTCAAATCTTACCTAGATTTCTGTTTTCATAAATATATTTCCCCTCTATATATTCTAATAAATATTGCAGGTTCCCAATAACATTATTCATCCAGCAGAATGATTCCTAAGCCAAATCAAACATGTTATTAACCCTAACCATACTCTGTTTCCTCAATCTAACTTTACAGAAAAGCAGGGACAGAGTTGGTCTTACAATACAGGAATGTAAGAAATCTTCCACCTGCTGAGAAATGAAAAGGTCCATGCAGAAATGAACCCTGGGGAAGCTATAGGAAGCTATGAAGGACCTGAGAGAGCAAAAGTCATCTTCCACGACAAACAACCTGGTCAGGATGAAGGGGTGTGTCTGAAGCAGTCTCTCTTTTCTTAATGTAGAGAAGATGGACAATACCAGGCCTGTGTGGAGAGCTGTTCCCGGGTGCCTATGTTTGATATACCATTCAAACTTGTGAAAGTGTCACAGGAAGTAGGGGCAGCCTCCATCAATTGGGACACTTGGAAGCAACTATTAGGACAAAGTGGTTGCCAAGGCAGTGACCTCATTCAGTTCCTGAAGAAAGTGACCTACATCACTTTCTTGGTGATGGAACTCTCTGAACTAGGGATCCAGGAAGACAGGCACCCAGAGGCAGTCCCAGTCCCAGTCCCAGTGGCCTCACATGTTTGGATTTACCAAGGACAGAATCAGTCTTTCTTGGTAACTACTGATGTGAGGATGGCCAAATGCCAGGAAGGTCTGAAGAGGGGCCTTTCCTGAGTAAGCAGGTAGTGTCTCACCACTGGCACGTTACAACTTCACAGTGTTGGCCAAGGAGTCCACATCTGACATAGGACAGTCCATTTTGGAGTAACATACTATGGCCCATCAGTCAGAGGACACTCCGGATAGTCATAGACCTACTTGGGGGAAGGAGGTGACTTTTTGGGTGTGGGTGTGAGTTTGTGGTTTTGTCTCATGATCTGAGAATAGGTAGGAAAGTCGGTTTGTTAGGATTGGAGTGGACTGTTTCTAGTAAGTCTTTTGACAATGCGAGTGTTTCTATGTCTGTTTATCCCACTGTGTCCGGGGTTGTAGACATTAGAAAAGAGAATGCATCAATGGATGTGTCCTGAATAGAAGAAAGCTTCACAACATTCTTCCTGCCCAATTTATGAATGGATTTTGTCTTGCCTAATGGATGGGCAACAACCACTGTCTTCCTAAATTCCTGTTTTCTTCTTGAATTCTGGCCACTCTCCAGAATAGGCTCATGGTTTTGTTTCCAAGACATGAACCACCTCCAAGCTCTGTGACATGGCTATGTACTGGATAGCTGAAGGGAATGGGATCATCTCAGAAAACTCAGATATCATTTTAGAAACCCTGCCTTGGGCCATTTGCTTACCTATTGTTCTGTTGCCCTGAATGTCAGAAAGGTCTTTGCCTCAGGCCACCCCTTTTTGAAGCCTGAAGAAAACGGTTTTCAATGGAAATTAATGGGCATCACCTGTAGATCTTTGCTTAATTGCTTTGGAAAGGGATGTGTCTGCATCAGACTCTTGGCCAGGTTTGAGGTTGTTTAATAGATTTTCAGCACCTGATGCATCTAACGAACAATTACATGTGTGCTTCCAAAACCAAAATGGCCAAAAAAGCAGTCATTGTGGACGAAGTCTCTCGCCTTCCTCTGTAAGATTACTGATCTCCATCAAGTGAAAATAGGGATCCTTTTTGTCAAATGAGTTCTTCAAACCCTGCAGAGGATAGCCCATAAGTGCTTGGGTTTTCTCATGATTCCAATTCACATAAAGAATCTATACCCGAGAGTCAGTAGGCCTCAAATTGGAGAATCAGAGCAGTATTTACGGCAGGCTCATTTGATAACTCCTGGTTCTCAGAAAGGGTGTCCAGGCAACCCTGACTTTAGGCAAATGACGGGCAAGGGAGGTTATTTTGTACACTGTCTTGGGCTGAGCCCCTCATGGAAACCTCCAGCCACAGGTTATGATGAGTGTCTATATGGAAGAAGATGAGGGCCTTGTGGGAGTGCTTTGGTTTTAATTGTGGTCATTTGTTTGGTGGTTGGAAGTGATGACTGGGTCTATCTGGGCTTGAACTCTGGTGTGATTCCACTTATAGTCTGAGTTCTCGAACTGATCTCAGAGAAATATTGCCATAAACTGTGTTCAGATTTTAGGAGGCCATGCATGGGATTCTCCCTTGGAAACTGAGATCAAATACAAGGGTGGCTTTCCACAGAGCCTCGGAATATCAGCTAGAATATAACATGATTTTATTCTGAAAGATTTGGCAGCCATTGTTGACAGTCAGAACACCCATGGACGTCACATTAAAGACCTCAATGGGCCTGGCTTCATGTGACCTTTTGACCACTCTATGGGAAGACTTGCCTGTGAGATTTCTCCAGAGAATTCATTGAAAATAGCTTCCTCACCATTTAATATTTCCTGAATGAACTGAAACCCACAGTGCCTCCAACTTCATCCATGAAAAATGGCTAGATAAATACAATGAAATCTTTGAAATTCCCTTAACCAGGTGGCACTGGAGAACCTTTAGATGTCTTGTTGCTGATCATGAGTGTACCAGAGAATGCCATGATTGACCGGGTTTCATGAAAATGGTGTAGAACAAAGATGCCAGTAAGTTGGAGCCTGCTGAGAAGTGGGCCTATTGCAGTGGTGGGTGGGTGTGTGATAATACATCTGTGGTGTGGCCATGAGGATTTGCCATTGCCTTCCAAATGGTTTGTGACTGACATGGTGCAGCCAGCAGACCCTTCTATGTAAAGGCATCATTTTATATGGAGAGGTTTCTGGGCTAAGTTCAGAGTCAGATTTCTATGGACAAGGGGGCAAGCTCTGTGAGATAAAAGCCTGGTTGGTGCATTCTCCTTCAGACCCTGACCCACCACAAGTGACAGAACTTTCTTCAACACTGGGTTTCAGTTGAACTCGTTGTATTTCATAAAGCATATACCAAACTCCCAGTACAGCAGCAAGAAACACCACAAAAAGTGGAGGATGACCAAATGGCTTCACAGTCCAAACGGGGAGACACTTAGTATCCAGTGGCCACAGTTTATCTACAAAGAGAAAATTCAGCACTGCTGCCTCATGTTCATTAGAATACAAGAAACCATGTCCTCCAGGTCACATAGATGCAGACTCAGCTTTGATGGTATCACTAGAAAGGAAGCTAAAGCTCCTTACAACAACATATATTTCAAGTGCCCAAACTCAGAGGAAGTTTCTCAAGAAGTGTTTAGGCTGGCAGAGCTCCATGTTTTTGGAGTGTTTACCTGTTAGACCAGGACACAAGAAAAGACCACTGACTCTAATTAAAATCAAATTAAATTAAGCTTATTATTTCCACTGGCTGTGCTACCTCTCCCTCACAAAACGGCGGGAAAAAGACAGCAACCCCATCTTTCCTACAGGCAGCTTAATAGCCCAGAAAATTACACAAAAGGGGGTTTACAGATAACAGAACTCTGACAAACATCACACTAATGGCAGTCTACATTTTTTTTGCTGTCCCTACATCAGAGTTCATGAAGACCATTAGAGCCTCAGAGAGGGTTGTTGTCTGGCCAGAGAAGGCAAATATTTATGATGTGTCACTAAAGTTTCAGAGAGGGCTGTTATCTGGTCAGAGAGCCGGGCATGGGTGAGTTCAAGGCGTGGGCAGGCATTCCAAGCAGGTTTAGAATTTGAAGTAATTTATGGTAAAGCCAAAATTATCTTTTCATCGCTTTTTGGCAAATGGCTCCCAATTTAAATTAAAGATCAGGTTGGGTCTATCATTCCCGCCTTTTCTTTGTGTCACTTTCAAATCTTTGATAGATTACGGGAAGAGCACTGAGGAAATTTTAATCCCTCAGGTAAGAGTCTCCAAATTTTTAGAACTCACCCAAAACCGATCTCCCTGATTTTACCTGACTTAATTGATTACTTATATTGATAGTCTATTTATCTTTCTCTCCATTGTTATAAGAAGAGTGGTGTCACTCATTTTTTCTTCTTCTGACCTGAGACAGGGTGACGTGAGTGGGCATGGGATGAGGGACATGAGTTGCCTTTTAGAAGTCAGTTGAGGGACATGAGTTGCCTTTTAGAAGTCAGTTCGTTTTGAAGTCTGATTGAGGAAGAACAGGTTGTAAAGTCATCTGGGGATGGGTTCTTCTATGAGAGAAACAAAAACCATGAGTACTGAATAAATGTTGCAGCACCTGGAACATGTCACTGTATAGAAGTTCCCTCACCAGTCTTTAATATCCCCAGTTATCAGGACTGTCAATTTAATATTTAACTTTTACTGTTACACTTGTCCCTCCCCATAAGATACAGTTTAATAATTTAATGTCATCTGATCTTGTAAAATCCTGTTACTAGTATGACCTCTGTGTCTCTTTGAGAAACCTTTAATTCTGTTACTCAGGGCTGGATAATTGTACTAGCAAACACCACGCCAACCTGTGTAGGTTAGGAATATCTGTAGGCCTTAAACTGAAAACTTCTCCCTGTGGCAGGTCTTCTTGATAGTCTCTTTTTATAAGTATCAGGCATTCCTGTCTGAGAATTCTTCTTTGTAGCCACCAGTCTTACTTATTTTGGGAGGCAAACATAAAGTGCATACCTTAACATTATATTATTATTATTATTATTATTATTATTATTATTATTATTATTATTATTATTTAAAATGCCCAGGAATGGATGTATTTTGTTCTTAACTGTCTTTGCTAAGTGTTTAAGATGAAGCAGTCAAACTGACTTTTGTTTCCATCTATTGTTAACAGTCAGCTGACCTTTTATGGGAGTCAATTCTGGGGAAACTTGAGAGCAGATTCTCAGTTCTGCTAGTGCCATTTGCGCTATGTGGGTCCAGATCTTGCTTGACCATTTGGCTTCCCTCGGAAGCATCAGGGATGTCTCCTTTCTTTGATGACTCTCCTCTTCGTAACAAATACACTGATTGGCTTTCTGTTCTCCAGTGGTCTCATTAATCTCCCTGATCAGGAGGAGGTTATGTGGCTCAGAGTTTCAAAGCTCTTTAGAGAAGTCCCCTGTTCCCTGGATTCAGACTGACTCATAGGGCAAAAGCCAAATATTGGTTTTCTTGGCTCTTTTCATTTAACTTTAATTTTAAATCCTAATCTTAAACATCCAGCAAATAAATTTTAACAGCCTTATATTAAGAGTACTGGGCTTTAATGTCTATAACTATATAATTATCTTTTTATTAATTGTTATCTGTATTATTCTGTCTGTATTGTAAGTAATGACTTATTATATTGAATAAACCCATGTTGTGTTCTTAAAGCAACACGTTTGTAAAACAGTAACAGAGAATCTTTAGATCACTTATAAGAAAATTTCAAAATAAAATTAACAAAAGTAAAAATACTTAGCTTGTGTAACAGCTACCCTGAATTTTTTGGCTGAGTTATACATTATATCCCCTGTTTGAGATCCTAGGAATATTGACCTTAAAAAAAACCAACTTTTTAACATAACTTTAAAGAAATATTATCTAACCTACTGGTTTCGTAGTCATTCTCACATGTAGTAAGATGGGACACAGAGCCTTATCTCAGCTAAGGCAGGGCTCTTTATAAATCTTAAGTATTTTAGTTCTAAAGCTAATCCTTATTTTTAAATATCATTTGACAAAGTTTACATAAATTGTTTGAGGTCACATGAACATTAGCTAACACCATGATATCACATTTAAAACATGAATTAAAGAAAGCCTGAAAGTTTTTAACCTTTACATCGATTAGGCTCTCATTAACTAAAAAATACATTTAAATTGTTCCCCAATGTAAAAAGTAACATAAAAGTTTACATATCTTATTGATAACAGGTAAATAAATCCCCAATATATTTTTTTACCATACAACTTCAGAGCACCAGCTTGATATAATGCTCTTTTAAAGTTTCTACCTTACAGACTTGCATACCTATAAGATATGAAAACATTGATAGCATCACAATTACATTGATGTTTCTACATTAACCAAGTTTAGCTTTTAAAGCAATGGCAGTACAGTGCTCTAAAATAACAGTTCTTATTTAATCAATTGTTTAATTTTTATGGTTGCTTGCTCTGGAGAAAATAAAACTTAATAAATACAACGTTATGGGTAAACTTATGTTTTAAGAAATTTTTGTCTCATTAACACATGACTTATTTTTATATTCTTATACAGACTTTAATAAGAACTTATTCAGACCTTAGTAAATCAATCAGATATCTAAGAAAAGTACTCATGAATGAGCAATCCCATATCAAATTTACTTTACTTATTTATCAAAATACTAGAGAAATGTATTGACAGTGTAAACCATTTTTATGTTGAAGGAAAGGTCCTAGAACCAAGGCATATTAGACATTTTGTAGATATTAATATTTTATTAGATTTTTGAACACCTAAAAAAATTGTAAGCTTAAATTTAAAGACATTGATTTTTATCTGTTTATCCAATTTAAATTGAAACATTTAAATCACGTGAATTAAAGATCTTTGGATCTCCTATTTAAATTTGTTTTAATGAGCGCTTTTTTATGAGCGCTCCTTGTATATGTTAATTTGTGTATCATATATATGATATACGGACATATGTATATGTAGACATACAACACATAACAAAAGTGTGCACACATAATAATAGTAAAGGCCTTGTAGCTTTTCTCAGGTGAAATCTCCATTGCAATGTTTCAAAAAGTCTACAGTTGGTCAAAGATAGAACTGATCTGAAAAACATTAACCTAGGTCTGTATGCTCAAAATCATGAGCTCAAAAAAAAAAGTATCTAAGGAAAAAAAAAAGAGTCCTAGAAAAAGTGACTGGCTAGTAATTAGTAAATACCATACAATTTACCTTTTTTTTCCCTTAGGCCTCAAATCAGTCTCCTACTAAGCTTTCAGGCTTCTTTCATTTACATTTCAATATAAATCATGGCTGAGGTCTGGAAGGAGCAGGAAAAACTGCTATTCTGAGCAGACACCTCAGGCCTAAGGCATTTTAACCATAATTTTGAGGTTCGGATGTTGAAAATTATGATACAAATTTAAGATACAATTCACAAAATTTTATATCTTTACATCTTGTTTTGTCAACAGATACCATTCTATGATTTACTATCCTTGTCCAAATTAATGCAGTGGTACACACAGTGACATTTTCCGAGGCTATCCAATTCAAAATTGGTGAAAAAAAGACTGTATGATTGGGAATTTACTTGCCAACTTGGAAGTAGAGTTCTTCAGTTTTCCATACTAAGTATTTAAGTTCTCTGGCATGAATTATCTGAAATCATAAACTAAACAATTACCTAAACCCGACTTTTAACTGCAAGATTCTGCAATGCTTCAAAAACCCATTCAGATACCAGATTGTTAAAATAAAACATCATCATTTAGACACACATTCAGCTAAGATCATTCCCAAGAAACAATTTATAATATCAACACATTATTGCACATGTCTTAAAGGGCCAGATACAAAGACACAAGACAGACAGAAAGGAGGTTCAGACTATGGCTGTCAGAGAGAACCGTTTAAACCAGAGCAGATAAGAGAAAAATCTCCTACACCAATGTGCACCATAGATATCCACAGGGGGGGGACCACATGTTTTAACAGAGGGGAAACCTGAAATGTAAAATAAAGTGTCTCCATGGTGACTTCACTGCATTTAGTGTCCCCTTTTTCTTTTTCTCTTTTTTAACAAGACAGAGGTGGCATAATTCTTACAGTGCGGGGAGGAAGGAGGTAATTCCCTGAATCAACAGGGCTTTGGCAGCTGCTGGGAGTCCCTCAGTCCCTCCTTTTACTTACAGGATTAGCTCCTCTTGTTCAGTTCCACACCAAGCATGCTTCATCTCCTAATATTTCAGTAGACAGCTCTCACAAAGTTCCGGGGTGGAGGGCGGGTACCAAATTTGTAAATTAAAGTTCGATTCCTCAACTTGACGCCAATTGATACCAATTTAATAATGAGGACTGAGTTTTGAGAAAAAGAAAAAGGGAGGTTTATTGCTTTGCGAACAAAGGAGAAACACAGGGGACTCTGCCAAAGGTTGTGACTCTCTTGATCTGGAGTGACAAGGGGTTTTAAAGGAGTTTCACTTGTTAACCTGGGAGATGCTCAGTTCTTAGGTCCCCAGCAAGCATTGCCCTCTGCAATGGGTGTGCTCCAGGCAGCCAGCTAGGAGCTTCTATCATCCTGCTTAACAAAGGCGAGTAAAGTTCATCGCAGTTCCCTAAAACACAGTCCAAAGGGGTGTCAGGCTTACTCTCTTTATTACCTATTTTTACGTCCAAAATCCTTAAGTTTTTACCACTGAAATCACACAACAAAATGAACAAAAACAAACAAACAATCAAAAAAATAGAACACAAAACAAAACACAAAAAACAGAAACCATGCGCCTAAACAGAAAAACAGTGGAACAGTGCAACATCTTGCTATAGCTCCAGGGTAGGAGTGCATGCGTGCCCGTCGGCCCCTCTCTACAGTTCCAGAGGAATTCCCTACAGAACAGAGGACAGAACGATTCTGGTTACTCTCCTGGAAAGGAGTATATGTGAGCCTCCCCAGGCCACATCTCTGTCATCAGAAGAGATCTCCCTTAACCGGATATCAGATGTTATAAAAGCCCCACTTACCTATGGAGGACTCCTCCACCAGGTGCTTGCTAATAGTTTTAGTGCAAAGGTTCACTGCAGTGCTCCCCGGACTAAAGGCTCTCTTCCTAATATAGAGAAGATGGACCAAATCAGGCCTGTGTGGAGAGCTGTTTCTTGGTGCCTATGGTTGATATACCATTCTAATTTGTGAAAGTGCCACAGAAAGTAGGGTAAGCCTCCTTCTCATGGTACGCTTGAAAGCAACTGTTTGGAAAAAGTGGTTGCCAAGGCAGTGACCTCATTCAGTTCCTGAAGGATGCAACCTCACCTCACTTCCTTGGTAATGGAACTCTCTGAACTTGGGATGCAGGAAGCCAGGCACACACAGTCAGTCCCAGTCCCAGTCCTAGTGGTCTCACTTGCTTCAATTTAACAAGGACAGAGTCAGTCTTTCTTGGTACCTACTGATGTGAGGATGGCCAAATGCCAGGAGTACTCTGAAGAGGGGCCTTTCCTAAAAAAGCAGGTAGTGGCTCACAGCTGGCTCCTGACCACTTCACATAGTTGGATATGGAGACCAGATCTGAGACAGGATAGGCCATATCTGGGGAACATAGTATGGCCCAGCAGTCAGAGGACACTCCGGATAGTGAGAGACCTATTTGGGCGAAGGAGGTGCCTTTTTGGGTGTGGATGTGTGTTTGTAGTTTTGCCCCATGTTCTGAGAAGAGGTAGGAAAGTCGGTTTGTTTGGTTTGGAGTGAACTGTTTCTAGTAAGTTGTTTGACAAGGCGAGTGTTTCTATGTCTGTGTATCCCACTGTGTCCATGGTTGTAGACATTAGAAAAAGAGAATGCATCAATGGATGTTTCCTGTCTAGTAGAAAGTTTCCCAGCATTCATCCTGCCCAATTTATGAATGCACTAGGGCTTGCCATATCGATGGGCAACACCTGCTATCTTCCTAAGTTCCTGTTTTCTTCCTGAAATCTAGCCACTCTCCAAAATAGGCTCATGCTTTTGAGTCCACGATATGTACCACCTCCAAGCACTGTGACATGGACATGTACTGGATAGCTGAAGGGATTGGCAAGCATCTCAGAAAACTCAGATATCGATGTGACCAGGAAAGTCTCAGTGGAGAACCCCTGCAATGGGCCTTTTGATTGCCTATTTTTCTGTTGCCCTGAATGGCAGTAAGTTCTTTGCCTGAGGCCACGCCTTTGTGAATCCTGAAGAAAACAGTTTTCAAACGGAAATGAATGGGCACCACCTGTGGCTCTTTGCTTAATTGCTTTGTAAAGGGATGTGTCTGAATCAGCCTCTTGGTCCTGTGTGAGCCTGTGGCTTAGATTCTCAGCACCTGATGGATCTAAAGAACGATCCCATGTGTGGATCCAAAATCAAAATGGTCAAAAATCAGTCACTGTGGATGAAGTGCCTCACATTCTTCTGTAAGGTTCCTTACCTACATCAAGTGAGAATAGGGATCCTTTGAGTCAAATGAGTTCTTCAAAGCCCTGCAGATGCTAGCCCATAGGTTCTTGGGTTTTCTTATGAATCCAATTCAAATAAAGAATCTAAACCCCACAGTCAGTAGGCCTCAAATTGGAGAACAGAGCTGTATTAATGGCAGACATATTTGATAACTCCTGGTTCACAGGGAGGGTGTCCAGGCCACCCTGACTATTGGCAAATGAGGGGAAAGGGAGCTTATTTGGGACACTGTCTTGTGCTGCACCTCTCATGGAATCCTCTTGCCAGAAGTTATGGTGAGTGTCTATATGGAAGAAGATGAGTGCCATGTGGGAGTGTTTTGGTTTTAATTGTGGTCATTTGTGTGGCGGTTGGAAGAGATAATTGGGTCCACCTTGGCTTGAACTTCGGTGTGATTCCCCTTAGAGTCTGTGTTTTGGAATTGACCTCCGAGAAGGTATAAGGTCCTATGCCATTGTATATCCATATTTCTGGGACATCACTACAGAATGTAATTCAACGCTAAGTATACCAATCAAGGGCCCAATGAACTTCTGGGCTTCAAGTCTTACCTAGATTTCTGTTTTCATACTTATATTGAAAGGTTAATAAAATAGGTACTTGTCACTTCTTGATTTTCTGTATGCTTAACAAAACACTGTTGAAATCTTGAGAACTGTTTGCTATTCTTGTTCCCAGAATGTGCTGTCCCCAACTGCCAAACTGCAGAATGTACTCGGTCAACCAGTTGCACGCAAACCGCCCACTCGCACTTACCCATCAATAAACTTTCCTTCCTGCCCTCTCCAAGGAAAATATATAAGCACTTCTTAAGCTGTTCTCAGGGCTCTCTGCTCTATTCAAGTGAGCTCTGAGCCCTTGCATGCCGGACTCCCAATAAAGCCTTTGCTGTTGCATGAGACAGTCTCTTGGTGGTCTCTTCCACCCACCCTCGCCCGATCTTTACATCTGGTGGCCCCAGTGAGATCCGGCAGCCGCAGATGAAAGACCCCCAATGGGCTCCTCTGGGGATAAATAAGGCCCCTCTTTCTGGTTTCAGGATTCAGGTTAGGGTTTCACAAAATGGCTATTGGTAAAGAGCGTGAGCTCTCTCCCATGGTGGCTGACACACATGTAACAGAGCCACAGGCCATGTCCCTGGGGGATGAACTCATGAAATCGAGGAACAATAGTCTCCTTTATTCAGTGATATTTTGTTTCGGATTCGGTATTGCCAGCCCATCATGTTTTGCCGGCTACTCAGTCATGGTCTCA
Source organism: Callospermophilus lateralis (assembly GCF_048772815.1). Classification (NCBI taxonomy): domain Eukaryota; kingdom Metazoa; phylum Chordata; class Mammalia; order Rodentia; family Sciuridae; genus Callospermophilus; species Callospermophilus lateralis. The sequence continues at coordinate 98,114 of NW_027516705.1, forward strand.
GTATTGGACGTCCATTGCCTGTCTTTATTGTCTTGTCTTGTCTGTGTCTTGTGTCATTGCTTTTATTGTCTGTGTATATTTCATTATGGGACAGAGCACTTCAATGCCTCTGTTCATGACCCTTGATCACTAGACCAAAGTCTGCTTAAGGGCTCAGAATCTTTCTTTTTCAGTAAAACGCCGGATCTTGCAGATTCTGTGTCTCAGAATGACCCAACTTTGTAGTCAGATGGCCCCTAGAAGGATCTTTCTACTTCGCACTAATTTGAAAAGTTCGAGATATTGTCTTTTAGCCGGGGCCACGTAGACGTCCAGATCAACAGCCATATATCTTAACTTGTCAGGACCTCTACAAATCTCCTCCTCCAAGGATGAAGCCTTTCCTTGTCCCTGCACCCGCTCCTACTCCTTCCCTCACGATTCTATCTCTTTAACTCTCTGCTCCTCCTCCTGCACCCTCTGTTCTCCCTGAGTCTCAAGACTCTACTGGACTCTCCTCCCCCTCCTTATCCTCTGCCTTCATCCCCCAACTGCCAACACCCTCTAAGTGATTCCCCTGCTGCTGACTCAGCCTCTCCACCATTCAAAGAAGCTAGGATGGCCCAGCACCATCCAGATGACTGTCCCGTGGCACACAGAGCCCCTCCTTCCCTGGAGGAAGCTGGCCCGGCTAAAAGAACTCAGAGAACTCGCCAACGTTTTTACACCTGCCTACTTGGGATAACTGCCAACAACTCCTAGGGACTTTCTTTATGACAGAGGAATAAGAGAAAAACCTCCAAGAAGCTAAAAAAAAAAAAATATCCTCGGACCTGATTGGCGACCAACACAACTTCCCAACATAATCAAAGCCAGCTTACCCTTAAACCAACCCAACTGGAACCCCAACACCTTTGAAGATAAAGAGCATCTGTCCAATTATTGCCTGGCTCTAATAGCAGGTCTCCAAGGGGCTGCTATGTGACCAACTAATTTGGCCATGGTAAGAGAAATTATTCAAAGGCCTGATGAATCTCCCTCTTTGTTTCTAGAAAGAATTATGGAGGCATATAAAAGATATACTCCTTTCGATCCTCAGGCAGCGGATCAAAATTCATCTGTAACAATGGCCTTAATTGGGCAAGCTGCCATGGATATTTTAAAAATTTAAAAGAGAGATTTAGTCAGAGAAGCTGAGAAAGTATACTATAAGAGAGAAACAGGGAGAAAGAAAGGGAGCAAAGGAAGGATGAGAGAAGCAAAAGACATACTAAGGGATTGACCAAGATCCTTGTCACAACAAGAAAGAGGCCAGAAATTAAGACTTAAGGTGACAGTAAGGGTTACCTGGGGCCATGCCAGAGGCCACCCCTGGCCTCAGATCAATGTGCCTACAGTAAAAAAAAAAGGACACTGGGCCAAAAAGTGCCCTATAAAGAGACAGCCACGCCAGCCAGCCATTGTGACTCTGGTGCATGACTAAGAAAGTTGGGGCTCAGATCACTTCCCCTAGCTCAGGGTAACTTTTGAAGTGTAGCGGACCCCAGTAAACTTTGAAATGAATACAGGAGCAGTATACGAAGCCCTTAAGGCCCCATTGGGCCCTCTATCAAATAAAAGGTCTGTAGTTCAAAGGGCTAATGGCAGTAAATATCGGGCTTAGACTACTAAGAGGACCATGGACCTAGGTAATGGAAAAATCCATCACTCCTTCCTAGTAATCCAGGAATGCCTGGACCCATTGATGGGCAGAGATCTGCTCACCAAGCTCTTGGCCTAAATAACTTTTAAACCTGAAGGCTACCAAATGAAATTTCTAAATCCTTTAGTATAAACTCCTATAGTCACGGCTTTAACTAAATTAGTAGAAGATGAACATCCACTCTTCACACCCCCCAAGACTGATCAAACAGGCAAGCTACGCCAGAAATGGATAACAGATTACGCAGATGCCTGGGCAAAAACTGCTGGGTTAGGCCTGGCCGTGAAACAACCTCCAATAACAGTGGAGTTAAAAACCTCAGCCTCCCCAATTAATGTCAAATAATATCCTCTAAGCAAAAAAAGCTAAAGATGAGATAAGGCCCCATATTCAGAAATATCTGACCTTAGGCGTCCTAAGGCCCTGTCAATTGGCCATGAACACTCCCCTGCTACTAGAAAAAAAAGCCAGGAACCGGGACAATCGCCCTGTTAAATACCTAAGAGAGATCAACAACAGAGTGCAGGACATTCACCCCACGGTACCTAATCCGTACAATCTGCTTAGCACTCTGAACCCTGAGCGGAAATGGTATACTGTTCTGGACTTAAAAGATGCTTTCTTTTGCTTGCCTCTGCATAAAGATAGTCATTTGCTGTTTGCTTTCGGGTGGGTAGACCCAGAAACCTGAACGTCTGGTCAACTAACTTGGACTAGACTCCCACTGGGGTTCAAAAACTCCCCCACTCTCTTTGATGAAGCCCTCCACAGAGATCTCAGCAATTTCAGAACTACGCACCCCAAAGTCACCCAGCTTCAATACGTGAATGACCTGCTACTGGCAGCCAACACCAAGGAAAACTGTGAGTCTGGGACCCAAGCACTATTATATGAGCTTGCTCAACTCGGGTATAGAGTTTCGGCCAAAAAGGCTCAAATTTGCTGGCATGAAGTAATCTTCCTGGGCTGTTTCCTTAGGGGCAGTAAACGATGGCTCACTGAGCCCAGAAAACAAACCATTGCCTAGATACCACCCCCATCTAACAGGAGACAACTCAGAGAGTTTCTTGGGACTGCTGGCTTTTGCAGGTTATGGATACCTGGGTTTGCGTTTTTAGCTGCTCCTTTATACCCGGTGTTAGAGGGAGATGCCCAATTCCAATGGACCCCTTATCACCAGAAAGTTTTTTATAATATCTATGGACACTGACACTGAACACCTCAACTTCACTGAGCTCAGGCTGCAATTACAGAAAGCCCTACACTACGTTAAAAATGTACACCAACTCACTCACCTTGGTTCAATGAAACTGCAGGCATTCCTGTAGGATTAAGATCAGAGTTTTCCACTAACCGACTCACAGCGAAAGAAAATAACTGAACGGGTAACAAAAGCCTTTCGAGTCTGTCAATTGGTTAATGCTTACCCTTCAAGTTTCCTAGAGGAAAGCACCTATGAGGAACCAGAAAATGACAATTTTGGGAAGTGGACAATAGTGAAATTAAGCCAGCAAGGTATGGACTTAAATACCTCCTAGTCTTTGTAGATACATTTTCAGGATGGACTGAAGCCTTCCACACATACACACACACACAAAAAAAAAAAAAAAAAAAAAAAAAAAACTGCACAAATGATTTTCAAGAAGATTCTGAAAGATATTTTTCCAAGATACGGTCTGCCTAAGGTAATAGGGTCTGATAATGGACTGGTGTTCATGGCCCAGGTAAGTCAGGTGTTAACTGGGACCCTGTGGATTAATTTTAAGTTACATTATGCTTATATACCCCAGAGCTCAGGACAGGTAGAAAAAATAAATAGAACCATTAAAGAGACCTTAACCAAATTAAGCTTAGAGCCCGGCATAAAAGATTGGATTATGCTCCTGCCTTATGCACTGTTTCATGCGAGAAATATTCCCTCTCTTTCTTTGTGTAACCCCACCCCCTAAGAAATTCTCTATGATTCCCATCATCCAGTAAGGGACCTAACCCCAACTCTAAGGCCTAACGATCACTTCCACACCCCCTTGCTTGACAGACTTAAAGTCATTGAAAGAACTCAGCGATACCTGTGGAAACAGCTGGCCACTGCCTACAACCAGGGGAGGAGGGGACTCTAAATCAATATCAAGTAAGAGACTTCGTCTACATAAGACAACATCAGGTGTCATCCCTGGAACCCCACTGGAAAGGAACATACCAGGTGCTACTTATAAAACCTAAAGCGGTAAAAGTAGATGGAATCACTTTTTGGATCCATGCCTCTCATCTCAAGCCTTCGCTGTGTCCAGACTCTTGTTGGAAACTGGAAAAGCCTGGTAACCATTTCAAATTGCGTATTCGCTATGTGGATAAGACTATAGACTCTCCCCTTGGCCACCAGTAGTTCTAACCCTCATCACCCCGTTCAGCAGCAATGGCTGATCACAAATCCTACTAGACAAGAAGTATGGTCTATCTCGCATACAGGCCCCATAGAGACCTGGTGGCCATCTCTCCACCCAGACATTTGTCAGGTCGGTATAGGTCTTTCCTATTGAGATATCCCTGATGAAGAGGATCCCACTAAAATTCCATTAAATCTCTTCTGTACCATAGATAATGGAAACAAACATTATGGATGCAGGGACACGCGAGACAGATTCAGGTTGGCTAGCCTAGATTACTATGTTTGCCTGGCGGACTATCAAAGCCACAAACAGCCACGGCTGTGTGGGGGAGAAGCCGACTTCTTGTGTAAGTCAAGGGAATGTGAGCATACAGGGGCTGCCTGGTGGAACCCAAACTCCTCATCAAATTCAGTACACAGCATTGGCCATATTACCAATTAGACAACCAAATACTATGGCCCCCAGAGGGTTCTCTAGATCCTCAAATTCTGAGTGACATTTTTAACTTCGGCAAGTTCTCAAAAGGGGGAAATTTCCCTATGTGGAATCCTTTTTCCTCTTTTGCTCACATCCTGTACTATGCTTCTCCAATAGTTCCTCACCCTCAGCCTTCTGCTCTAGACTCTCTGCTATCACTCCCATCTTAGCAACCTGATTTCTCCTCTCCAATTACTAAATCAAAAACCCAAACCTCCGCTGGTTCTCAGAACATTGCCCCGTTGCTGAGGTAGCAGGTACCGAGGTACCCCTTCACCCACTCACTCCTCTCTTTTCCTGTCAGGGCCTGCACTAGGTCCCACCAAGTCCTCTAGCAAGCTAACCCAAAGCTCAAACCAGCTGAGAAGAGCCCTCAGACCCCTATCCACGATGTAATGAAAATGGCATTTAAAGTTGCTTTGTCATCACTGAAAAGAGGTTTCTAAGAATTTAAAGTCCCTCAAAGGCTTTTTGGAATATTTACTCCCATCTTCCCCTCTGCTCTACCTGTTCTAATGCTCAAGTTTTGTTCTAGGAAAATCCCAAACCCCTTTACCATTTATCTTTTACATCTCTCTTTTCTCATTCTTAGATCCACGGAGCTGCTCTCAGCCTCGACTACCCCGTCTTCCCCCTCTGTACCAGGTCCACAGAAATGTCTTAAATGACCTTCTCCAGAAGTCTTCACCAAGGCTTACTTTAGGTCTTTCAGCAAAAGAGTCCCTCTGAAAGAGTTCAATGTACATAAACTTCCACTTTTCGTGTTGCCCTGTTCTACTTGGCCACTGGCTGGAAAAATCACCACCCCTAAGCTAGACACTGCCTTTCCAGTTTTTCACAAAATATGTGAACAAGGCCTCTGGCCTTGAGCTGGGGCTTCACCGAGATGCCTACATTTCTAAGATAAAAAAGTTAGCAACTGGTCTCCATGGTGACAGCTGGCAGGGAGAAAAAAAAGAGACAAAAAAGCTCTCCCCTTCCAAGGTGTCCTTGAAAAGTTAACTTGCCCAGAACAGAGGAAAAAAAAAAAAGAAACAAAAACTAATTTTTGTGAATTTCTGCAGACTGTGAACTTCTGAGCCCCTTCCCTTACATGTTGGGTACAAATTCTAAAACTACCAAAACTTGGGGTTCAGGGGATTAATTGATTACAACAGAAGCAATGCCCTCTAAATCCGGATGCAACCAAATAAGAATGTTTTCCTCACTTTGGTGCTATTTTAGGTGCATTTTCTTGTCCATTCCTAAAACAGTATAATTCTATACACTTTAACATTATTTATGTTTACATAAAATGGTCAATAGATGTGATTAATTATGTAATGATGCAGATGTTTTTCAGAGTGCTCTATCATGACGTAGGTTCATTTAAAGTTCAAATAGGGGGGCATACAACCCGGTTCCACCGGGAACCTGTATCCCTCACTTTGGCCATCCTATGAGGAATAATAATTGCTGAAGGGGTGGGCATAGGAACAACTGCCCTAGTCCATGAGACACAACAAAGACACAATTAGAAGCAGAAATAGACCAAAGCTTAAAGACATTAAAAACCGACATCACAGCTTTACAGGAATTTTAACCTCTCTCTCTCTGAAGTTGTTTTACAGAGCAGGCGAGTGTTGGACCTCCTCTTCATGAGAGAAAGTTGCCTTTTTGCTTGCATTGAGGGAAGAATGTTGTTTTTATGCCGACAATACTGGAGTTGTAAAAGAATCTATGAGTAAATTAAGAAAACGACTTGAAGAGCGTCAAAGAGAGACAGAGGCCCCAGAAGGGAGGTTTGATTCTTTGTTCACATAGTCAACCTGGTTAACTATGCTTTTATCTGCCATGGCCGGTCCATTTATAATCCTCATATTATTGCTAACGGTAGGACCCTGTTTGCTCAACCGTGTAGTTTCCTTTCTAAACCAAATCGAACATGTTATTAAACCTAACCATACACTGTTCTCTCAATCTAATTTTACAGAAAAGTGGGGACAGAGTTGGTCTTAAAATACAGGAATATAGAGGATCTTCCACCTGCTGAGAAACTCAAAGGTCCATGCAGAAATGATCCCTGGAGAAGATGTAGGCAACTATGAAGGACCTGAGACAGCAAAAGTCTTCCATGGCAAACAACCTGCTCAGGATGAAGGGATGTGTCTGAATCAGCCACTCTCTTCTTAATGTATAGAAGATGGACCAAAGCAGGCATTTGTTGAGCTGCTCCTGCATGCCTATGGTTGACATACCACTATAACTTGTGAAAGTGTCACAGTAAGTAGGGGCAGCCTCCTTCTCATGGGAACCTTGAAAGCAACTGTTAGGACAAAGTTGTTGCCAAGGCAGTGACCTCATTCCGTTCCTAAAGGAAGTGACCTCACCTAACTTCCTTGGTGATGGAACTCTCTGAACTTGGAATCCAGGAAGCCAGGCACAAAGAGCCAGTCCCAGTCCAAGCCCCAGTGGTCAAACTTATTTTGATTTACCAAGGACAGACTCAGTCTTTCTTGGAACCTACTGATGTGAGGATGGCCAAATGCAAGGAAAGCTATGAATAGGGGCATTTCCTGAGAAAGCAGGCAGTGGCTCACCGCTGGCCCCTGACAACTTCACAGAGTTGGCCAAGGAGACCAGATTTGAGACAGAACAGGCCATTTCCAGAGAACATAGTATATCCCACCAGTCAGAGGACACTCCGGATAGTCACAGACCTACATGGGGGAAGGAGGTGCCTTTGTGGTGTGGGTGTGGGTTTGTGGTTTTGTCTCATGTTCTGAGAATAGGTATGAAAGGTGGTTTGTTTTGTTTGGAGTGAACTGTTTCTACTAAGTCGTTTGACAAGGTGAGTGTTTCTATGTCTGTGTATCCCACTATGTCCGTGGTTGTAGACATTAGAAAGGAGAATGCATCAATGAATATGTCCTATCTAGTAGAAAGCTTCCCAGCATTCATCCTGCCCTATTTATGAATGGACTGCAGCTTGCCTTATTGATGTGCAACACCTGCTATCTACCTAAGTTCCTGTTTTCTTCCTGAATTCTCGCCACTCTCCAGAATAGGCTCATGGTTTTGTGTTTAAGATATGTACAACCTTGAAGCTCTGTGACATGACCATGTACTGAATAGCTGAAGGGAATGGCGAGCATCTAAGAAAACTCAGATATCAGTGTGACCAGGAAAGTCTCAGTGAAGAAACCCTGCTTGGGGCCTTTTGTTTACCAATTCTTCTGTTGCCCTGAATGTCAGGAAGGTCTTTTCCTCAGTCCACCACTTTGTGAAGCCTGAAGAAAACAGTTTCCAAATGGAAATGAATGGGCATTACCTGTGGCTCTTTGCTTAATTGCTTTGGAATGGATGTGTTTGAATCAGCCTATTTGCCTTGTGTGAGGGTGTGGCTTAGATTCTCAGCTCCTGATGGATCTAAAGAAAGATCCCATGTGTACATCCAAAACCAAAATGGCCAAAAGAGCAGTCCTTGTGGATGAAGTCTCTCGCCTCTTCTGTAACTTTCCTGACCTCCATCAAGTCAGAATAGGGATCCTTTGGTTCAAATGAGTTCTTCAAAGCCCTGCAGAGGCTAGCCCATAGTTGCTTGGGTTTTCTCAAGACTCCAATTCACATAAGGAATCCAAACCCCACAGTCAGTTGGCCTCAAATTGAAGAAGCGAAGCAGTATTAATGGGAGGCCTATTTGATCTCTCCTGGTTCACAAGAAGGGTGTCCAGGCCACCCTGACTTTAGGCAAATTAGGTGCAAGAGAGCTTATTTTGGACACTGTCTTGGGCTGTGCCCCTCATGTAAAACTTTTGCCAGAGGTCATTATGAGTGTCTATATGGAAAAAGATGAGCGCCACGTTGGAGTGTTTTGTTTTAAATTGTGGTCATTTGGGTGGCGGTTGGAAGAGATGACTTGGTCCACATGTTCTTGAACTCTGGTGTGATTCCCTTAGAATCTGAGTTCTCAAACTGACCTCAGAGAAGTATTGCCATGAATAGTGTTGAGATTTAAGGAAGCCAGGCATGAGTGTCGCCCTTGGAAACTAAGTTCTTGGCCCAGGATGGCTTTCCAAAGAGCACTAGGCCTCTCAGCCAGGATACCACATGATTTTATTCTGAAATATTTGGCACCCAGAGTTGAGAGTCAAAACTCATATGGACCTCACATTGTAGACCTCAATGGGAATAATATCATGTGATCTTTTGGCCACTCTTTGGGAAGCCTTACCTGTGAGTGTTCTCCAGAGCTTTCATTGAAATTAGCTTCCTAAAAATTTAATGGTTCCTGAAAGAATTGAAACTCACAGTGCCTCCAACTTCATCCTTGAAAAATGGCTAGAAAAATACCATAAAATTTTTGAAATTCCCATCACCAGGTGGCACTGGAGAACATTTGGATGTCCTGTTACTGATCATGAATATACCAGACAGTGCCTTGATTGACTGGGTTTCATGTAAATGGTGTAGAACAGAGATGCCAGTAAGTTGGACTCGGTTGAGTAGATGGCCTAGAGCAGTGGTGGGCAGGTATGTGATAAAACATCTGTGGTGGGGCTATGTGGATCTTCCATTGGCATCCAAATGGCTTGTGACTGACATGGTGCAGCCAGCAGAACCTTCCATGTAAAGGCAACTTGTTATATGGAGAGTTTTCAGGACATTGTTCAGAATCAGGTTGCTATGGTCAAGGGGGCAAGCTATGTGGGATAGAATCCTGGTTCTTGTATCCTCAAGCAGAACCTGACCCACCACACATGACAGAACTCCCTCTTGCACTGTGACCCAATTGAACTCCTTTTATTTCGTGAAGCAAATACCAAACTCCCAGTGCAGCAGGAAGAAACACCATGAAAATGGAGGATGACCATATGGCTTCACAGTGCACATGGGGAGACCTTTAGCCCCCAGTGGCCACAGTTTACCTAAAAAGAGAATTTAGCACTGCTGCCTCATGTTCATTGGGAAATAAGAAAGCATGTCCTCCAGGTCTCATAGATGCAGACCAAGCTTTTATGGTCTCACTAGAAAGGAAGCTAAAGCTCCTGACAACAACATATTTTTCAAGTGCCCAACCTCACAGGCAGTTCCTCAAGAAGTCTCTATGCCAGCAGACCTCCATGTTTGTGGAGTGTTTACCCTTTCCCTTACCTTTGGAAACTCCTCTGCCACTTCCAAGGTTGTGGGCTCCTGAGCATATTCCATTCCAGATATTTGTTCACAGGTTTTCTAAATCTTCTCCTCTAATTGTGTCTTACTTGGGGTGAAGGTATTGTCAAGGCATTGTTCTGAATGAGAGTTGGAAGATTTTTGTGTAGCACATATTTACATACACATTGGATTCATTTTTCAATTTTCCATTCGAAATACTGAATCCTTGACACTAACCCATACCCTACTAGATTCTGACTACTAATTCTAATATAATGGAGAAAAATAACCCAAACAGAATAGAAATACTAGCACTTCAGAGGAGGCATGGTGTATAGTTGGTCTTCCTATTTGCATGATATAGGGTTGGAGTTGTAAATCTTGTCAATTTTTTTGTTGAAAGAGTTCTGCATGTGTTTTTAAAGTTAGCACATATGTGAATTCCTGTCTCCCTTTTTCTGTAGCCAATTCAGCACATGCATTTTTATATGAACATATAGAATCCTACCTGGTATCACACCTGTATTCTTGAGAGGTGGCTAACTTGGCAGATACAAAGTGTGAGAAGAAATCAGTCCTCCTAAACGCTTTTGGAACTGATAATTCAAATTATGAGTGAGCTTCTTAGTTAAAAAACATTATACATAAATCCATGTTCAGTAAAATTAATATTTTTGGATCTGTGGATGATATATATTTCACGATGAATTTTAATTGGCATATATATTGCTACTATTTAATGTCTCTGTGTGTATTTTGTATGTATATATATATATATATATATATATATATATATATATAAACACTCTAGATTTGTCAAAATATGAAATATATGTATCTTATTATACACTCCCTAAATTCATTCATGTTCATGTATGTGGTTTTATATTCAACTTTTCATAAGATTATTTTCAGAAATATTCATCCATCTGAAATACATATTTGTTTTATAGTATTGAAAACTCACTTCAGTAAATGGTGCAAACAAATCCTTATATTTTTAGAGTAACTGACCCACTTTAACATCAATGCAAGTAGATTCCTATGGGACATGATGTGTATTTTGACGTTCATTTTTATACAACACTGGTACATTACTATTTCTTCAGTTTTTGTACATCATAGAATATACATTTCAGCCACAACTTCATAAATTTAAAGAAATTTGTAACACATTCTATCACTTCCTGCTTCATAACATATGTATTCCTCTTTGTTTTTGACTGGTCATTTCATGAGACTTCTTTCCACACACATTACTGTCGATTTCCATAATCAATTTTGAAGCAAAATTCACACACTCTTTATGATGAACCACAACCGTAATATTACCATTGGATGTATAAATGGTTGGAATGAATGTATGTATATCAATATATGATTCCCTGTGTATTTTCAGATATCAATTTATTCCAATTTCTAAAGTTTGAACCGGTTGTATTATTTATTCGCAGTATGGTCTATTCATGCATTATGTCTATATTCATACACACATGGTACACCTCTATGTACCCCCAATACTAATTTACACCTCTTCAAAATATTGCTCCAAGAAATGGTGGTAGAAATACTCATGTCACCTGATCTACATATACATTTTATCACAGTAATATTCTGGCCACAAAATGCAAAGTCACACTTACGATTGTACCAAAGCCTAAATGGAATGTGAGTATGGATTATGAAAATCACCCATGTCCAGGTTGCCTAATGCTCTCAAATGTCAATCCTATTGGTGACTACATATTTGTTTCTTCCTAAGATTATATATTCAATCTCAAGCCTGTTGAAAATGTCTATTGGTATCACTCATTTTATACTTTGCCTGATTTCCTTATGTCTCTATTGATATCTGCTTTCCTACATATTTTCCCCAGTTCATCATTGTGACTGACTCTTCACATGTGCTGACATTTACATTTTCTCTCTACCCAAAACCCTATTGCTAAAGAACTTTTTGTCCAAATCCTACACTCACACTTTTTTCTAATCTTACCAACTCTCTTCGTAATCTTACCAACTCTCCCTTTTTGAATGGATGTTCTCCTCAACATTCAATCATCTAAGGTACAAGATCCTATGCCATTGTGTATAGATTTATCTGAGACATCTGCACAGAACATAATTCAAAGCTAACTATCCCAATCAAGGACCCAATGACCTTCTGGGCTTTAAATCTTACTGAGATTTCTGTTTTCATACATATATTTCACCTCTATAATCTTATAAATATCGCAGGTTTCCAATACCATTATTCATCCAGCAGAATGATCCTAACCCAAATCAAACATGTTATTAACCCTAAACATACACGATTCCCTCAATCTACCTTTATAGAAGACCAGGGACAGAGTTGGTCTTACAATACAGGAATGTAGGAGATCTTCAACCTGCAGAGAACCTCAAAGGTCCATGCAGAAATTATCCCTGGAGAAGATATAGGCAGCTATGAAGGACCTGAGAGAGCAAAAGTCATCTTCCATGACAAACAACCATGTAAGGATGAAGGGATGTGTCTGAAGCAGTCTCTCTCTTCTTAATGTAGAGAAGATGGACCAAACCAGGCCTGTGTGGAGAGCTGTTCCCGGGTGCCTATGGTTGATATTCCATTTTAACTTGTGAATGTGTCAAAGGAAGTAGGGGCAGCCTCCATCTCATGGACCCTTCGAAGCAACTGTTAGGACAAAGTGGTTGCCAAGGCAGTGACCTCATTCAGTTCTAGAGGAAGTGACCTACGTCACTTTCTTGTTGATGTAACACTCTGAACTTTGGATCCAGGAAGCCAGGCACCCTGAGGCAGGCCCAGTCCCAGTTGCAGTGGTCTCACATGTTTGGATTAACCAAGGACAGAGTCAGTCTTTCTTGGCAACTACTGAATTGAAGATGGACAAATGCCAGGAAAGCTCTGAAGAGGGGCATTTTTTTTGATAAAGCAGGCAGTGGCTCACCGCTGGCTCCTGACAACTTCACAGTTTTGGCCAAGGAGACCAGATCTGACATACGACAGCCCATTTCAGGGGAACATAGTATGGTCCACCAGTCAGAGGATGCTCCGGATAGTCACAGACCTACTTGGGGAAAGAAGGTGCCTTTTTGGGTGTGTTTGTGTGTTAGTGATTTTGTCTCATCTTCTAAGAATATGTAGGAAAGTCGGTTTGTTTAATTTGGAGTGGCCTGTTTCTAGTAAGTGCTTTGAGAAGGTGAGTGATTCTGTGTATCCCACTGTGTCCGTGGTTGTAGACAATAGAAAAGAGAATGCATCAAAGGATGTGTCCTGTCTAGTAGAAATCTTCGCAGCATTCATCTTGTCCAATTTATGAATGGACTGCAGCTTACCAAATAGATGGGCAACACCTACTACCTTTCTACATTCCTGATTTCTTCCTGAATTCTGGCCACTCTCCCATAGGCTCATGGTTTTGTGTTCAAGATATGTATCTCCTCCACAATCTGGGACATGGCCATGTACTGGATAGCTGAAGGGAATGGTGAGTATCACAGAAAACTCAGATATCAGTGTGACCAGGAAAGTCTCAGTGGAGAAACTCTGCTTCGGGAATTTGCTTTTCTATTGTTCTGTTGCCCTGAATGTAAGGAAGGTCTTTGCCTAAGGCCACACCTTTCCAAAGCCTGAAAATATCAGTTTTCAAATGGAAATAAATGGGCATCACCTGTGGATCTTTGCTTAATTGCTTTGCAAAGGGATATGTCTGAATCCACCTCTTAGTGCAGTGTGAGTCCATGGCTCAGATTCTCAGCCCTGATGGATCTAAAGAAAGATCCCATGTGTGCATCCAATTCCAAAATGGCCAAAAGAGCAATCAATGTGGATGAAGTCTGTTGCTTTCCTCTGTAAGGTTCCTGATCTCCATCAAGTGAGAAGAGGGATCCTTTGGGTCAACTGAGTCCTTCAAGCCCTGCAGAGGCTAGCCCATAGGTGCTTGGGTTTTCTCATGAGTCCAAATCACATAAAGAAACTATACCTGACAGTCACTATGCCTCAAATTGGAGAAGCGGAACAGTATTAATGGCAGGCATCTTTGATCAGCCCTGGTTCACAGGAACAGTGTCCAGAAACACTGACTTTAGACAAATGAAGGGCAAGGGAGTTTATTTTGACATTGTCTTGTGCTGTGTGCCTCATGGAAACTTCCAGCCAAGGTTATGATTAGTGTCTATATGGAAGAAGATGAGGGGCATGTGTGAGTGTTTTGGTTTTAATTCTGGTCATTTGTGTGGTGGTTGGAAGAGATGACTGGGTCACCCGGGATTGAACTCTGGTGTGTTTCCCCTTAGAGACTGACTTCTGAAACTGACCTCAGAGAAGTATTGCCATGAATTGTGTTGGGATTTTAGGAGGCCACGCATGAGAGTCGCCCTTGGAACCTGAGATCTAGGACCAGGGTGGCTTTCCACAAAGAACTGGGAATCTCAGCCTGGATATCACATGATTTTATTCTGAAAGACTTGGCAGCCATAGTTGAGAGTCAAAACACATAGGACCTCACATTGTAGACCTCAATGGTCCTGGCTTCAAGTGACCTTTTGTCCACTCTTTGGAAAGCCTTGCCTGTGAGAGTTCTCCAGAATTTTCTTTGAATTGAGCTTTCTCAACATTTAATGGTTCCTGAATAATTGAAATTCACAGTGCATCCAATGTCATCCTTGAAAAATGGCTAGATAAATACCATGAAATTTTTGAAATTCCCATGACCAGGTGGCACTCCAGAAACATTCGATGTCCTATTGCTTATTATGAGTGTACCAGACAGTTCCTTGATTGACAGGGTTTTCTGAAAATTGTTTAGAACAGAGATGCCAGTAATTTGTAGCCTGCTGAGTAGTGGGCGTAGAGCAGTGGTGGGCAGGTGTGTGATAAAATATCATGGTGGGTCCATGTGGATCTGCCATTGGCTTCCAAATGGCTTGTGACTGACATAGTGCAGACTTCAAACCCTTATATGTAAAGGCATCTTGTTCTATGGCGAGGTTTCAGGGCAATGTTCAGAATCATGTTGCTATGGACAAGGGAGCAATCTTTGAGAGATAGAAGCCTGGTTTGTGCATTATCTTGCAGACCATAAACCACCACACGTGACAGAACTCTCTCCAGCACTGTTTCCCAGTTGAACTCCTTGTATTTCGTGAAGCATGTACCAAACTCCAAGTGCAGCAGCAAGAAACACCACGAAAAGTGGAGGATGACCAAATTGTTTCACAGTCCACACGGGGAGAAAATAAACCCCCAGGGGCTACAGTTTATCTACAAAGAGAGAATTCAGCAGTGCTGCCTTGTGTTCATTGGAAAATAAGAAACTTTGTCCTCCAGGTCACATAGATGCAGACCCAGCTTTGAGGGTATCACTACAAAGGAAGCTTAACTCCTGAAAAAAACCTATATATCATTGCCCAACCTCAGTGGCAGTTTCTCTAAAAGTTTTAGGCATGCAGAGCTCCATGATTGTGGAGTGTGTACCCTGTTCTTACTTTTGGAAACTCCTATACCACCTCCAAGTTTGTGCACTCCTGAGCATTTTCCATTCCAGAAATGTAATCACAGATTTTGCAACTTTTCTTCTCTAATTGTGTCTTACTTGGGGCAAAGATAATTTCAAGGCATTGTTCTGGATGAGAGTCAGAAGATTTGTTTTAGCACATATTTGCATACACATTGGATTAATTTTCCTATTTTTCCATTCGAAATTCTGAATCCCTGACACTAACCCATATTCTAATAGACTATGACTACTAATTCTAATATGATGGAGAAAAAAAACCCAAACAGTACGTAAATACATGCAGTTCAGGGTTGGACTTGCCTTTTGCATGATAAAGGGTAGGTATTATGAATCTAGTCAATTTTTAATTGAAATAGTTCACCATGTGTTTTGAAAGTTAACAAATATGTGAATTACTGTCTCCCATTTTCTGGAGCCTATTCAGCACATGTATTTTTATATGCACAAATAGAATCCTACACGGTATCACACGTACATTATTTTGAGTTACATGACTTGGCAGATACAAATTGTGAGAAGTGATCACTCGTCCTAAACGCTGTTAGAACTGAAAATTCAACCTATGGGTGAGTTTCCCAGTGGAACAACATTATACATAAACCCATGTTCAGTAAAATGAATGTTTTTGCATCTTTATGATATATATTTCATGATGAATTTCGATTGGCATATATATTGCTATTTTTTAATTTCTGTGTTTGTGTGTGTGTGTGTGTGTGTATATACTCTCCAGATTTTTAAAAATATGAAAATTATGTGTCTTATATACACTCCCTAAATTCATTCATGTTCATGTATGTGGATTAATAATCAACTTTTCACAAGATTATTCTTAGAAATACTCAAACACCTGAAATACATATTTGTTTCCTAGTACTGAGAACTAACTTCAGTGAAAGGTGCATACAAATTCTAATATGTCTACATTAACTGACCCAGTTGAACATCAATGCATGTTGGTTCCTATGGGACACGATGTGTATTTTGACGTTAATTTTTATTCCACACTGGTACATTACTATTTCTTCAGTTTATGCACCTTAGGATATATATTTCATTCACTAGTTAGCAAATTTATAGGCATTTGTTTCTCATTCAGTCACTTCCTGCTCCAGAACACATGTATTTTTCTATGTTTCTTGACTGGTCTATTCATGAGACTTTTTTTCCAAATATATTGTTTTCGATTTCCATAATCAATTTTGAAGAAAAACTCACACACCCTTCATGATTAACCATAACCATAAGATAATCATTAGATATATAACTGGTTGGAATTAATGATTGTATATCAATATAACATTTCTTATATATTTTCAGATATCCATTCAATCCATTATTTAAAGTGGATCCAGTTATATTATTTATTCACAGTATTGTCTATTCATGCATTATGTCTATATTAATAGAAACAGGGTACACCTATTTGTACCCCCATACTAATTTATAAATCTTCAAAATATTGCTCTCAGAAATGGTGGAAGACATACTCATGTCACCTGATCTACATACACATTTTATCACAGAAATATTCCGGACACAAAAAGCAAAGGTCACACTTACAATTGTACCAAAGCCTAAATGGAAAGATAGCATCCATTACTAAAATCATCCATGTCCAGGTTGCCTAATGCTCTCAAATATCAATCCTATTGGTGACTACATATTTGTTTCTTCCTAAGATTATATATTCAACTTCAAACCTGTTGAAAATGTCTAACCCTATCACATACTTTATACTTTGCTTGATTTCCTAATGTCTCTATTGATATCTGCTTTCCTACATGTTTTCCCCAGTTCATCATTGTGACTGACTCTTCACATGTGCTGACATTTACATACACTCTCTACCCGAAACCCTATTTCTGAAGAACTTTTGGTCCAAATCCTATGCTCACTCTTCTTTCTAAATCTACCAACTACCTTCCTAATCCTACCGACTATCGGTTTTTGACTGGATGCTCTCTTCAACATTCAATCATCCAAGGTACAAGGTCCGATGCCAGTGTATATTGATTTATCTGAGACATCTGTGCAGCACATAACTCAAAGTTAAGTATCCCACTCAAGTCCCCAATGCCCTTCTGGGCTTCAAATCTTACCTAGATTTCTGCTTTCATACTTATATTTCACATGTATACTCTTGTAAATATCGCAGGTTGCCAATACCATTATTCATCCCGCAGAATGATTCGTAACCCAAATCGAACATGTTATTAACCCTAACCATACACTGTTCCCTCAATATAACTAACTTAAGGGCAGCGACAGAGTGGGTCTTACAATATAGAAATGTAGAAGATCTTCCACCTGCTTAGAACCTCAAAGATCCATGAAGAAATGATCCTTGGAGAAGATGTAGGCAGCTATGTAGGACCTGAGAGAGCAATAGTCATCTTCCATGCAAACAACCTGGTCAAGATGAATTGATGTGTCTGAATCAGCCTCTCTCTTCTTAATGTAGAGAAGATGGACCAAACCAGGCCTCTGTGGAGAGCTGTTCCAGGGTGCCTATGGTTCATATACCATTCTAACTTCTGAATGTGTCACAGGATGTTGGGGCAGCCTCTATCTCATGGGAATCTTGGAAGCAACTGTTAGGACAAAGTGGTTACCAAGGCAGTGACCATATTCAGTTCCTGAAAGAAGTGACCTCACTTCACTTCTTTGGTAATGGAATTCTCTGAACTTGGGATCCAGGAAGCCAGGCACCCAGAGCCAGTCCCACTCCAGACCCAGTGGGCTAACTTGTTTGCTTTTCCCAAAGACATAGTCAGTCTTTCTTGGTACCTGCTGATATGAGGATGGCCAAATGCCAGCAGAGCTCTGAAGAGGGGCCTTTCCTGAGAAAGCAGGCAGTGGCTCACCGCTGGCTCCTTACAACTTCACGGAGTTGGACATTGAGACCTGATGTGAAACAGGACAAGCCATTTTGGGGGAACATAATATGGCCCACCAGTCAGAAGACACTCCGCATAGTCACAGACCTATTTGGGGGAAGGAAGTGCCTTTGCCGTTGTAGGTGTGAGTTTGTGGTTTTTTCTCATGTTCTGAGAATAGGTAGGAAAGGTGGTTTGTTTGGTTTGGAGTGGACTGTTTCTAGTAAGTCGTTTTACATTGTGAGTGTTTCTATGTCTGTGTATCCCACTGTATCCATGGTTGTAGACATTAGAAAAGAGAATGCACCAATGGATATGTTGTCTCTAGTTGAAAGCTTCCGCAATTCATACTGCGCAATTGATGAATGCACTGCAGCTTGCCTTATGGATGGGCAACATCTACTATCTTCTAAAGTTCCTGTTTTCTACGTGAATTCTGGCCACTCTCCAGAATAGACTCATGGTTTTGTTTCCCAGATATGTAACACCACAAGGCTCTGTGACATGGCCATGTTCTGGATAGCTGAAGGGAATGAGATCATCTCAGAAAACTCAGATATCAGTGTGTGCAGTAAAGTCTCAGTGGAGAAACCCTTCTTTGGGCCATTTGCTTAATTCTATTTCTATTACCCTAAATGTCAGAAAGGTCTTTGCCTCAGGCCACCCCTTTGTGTAGCCTGAAAAACACTGTTTTCATATGTAAATGAATGGACCCCACCTGTGGCTCTTTGCTTAATTGCTTTGGAATGGGATGTGTCTGAATCAGTCTCTTGTCCTTGTATGAGGTTGTGGCTTAGATTCTCAGCACCTGATGGATCTAAAGAAAGATCCCATGTTCTTCCAAAACTAAAATGTCCAAAAGATCAGTCATTGTGGATGAATATTTTTGCCTTCTTGTTTTAGGTTCCTGAACTCCATCAAGTGAGAATAGGGATCCTTTGGGTCAAATGAGTTCTTGAAATCCCTGCAGAGGCTAGCCCAAATGTGCTTGGATTTTCTCATGACTCCAAATCACATAAAGAGTCTATACCCTACAGCCAGTAGGCCGAAATTGGAGAAGTGGAACACTTTAACAGCAGGAATATTTGATCACTCCTGGTTCACAGGAAGAGTGTCCAGGCCACCATAATTTTAGGCAAATAAGGGGCAAGTGAGCTTATTTTGGACACTACCTTGGGCTCATAGAAACCTCCAGCTAGAGGTTATGATGAGTGTCTACATGGAAGAAGATGATGGCCCTGTGGGAGTGTTTTGATTTTAATTGTGGTAATTTTTGTGGCGGTTGGAAGGGATGACTGGGTCCACCTGGGCTTGAACTCTGGTGTGATTCCCCTTAGAGACTGCATTCTGGAATTGACCTCAGAGAAGTATTGCCATGAATTGTGTTGGGATTTTAGGAGGACACACATAAGACTCACTCTTGGAAACTGAGATCTATGCCCAGGGTGGCTTTCCACAGAGGCCTGGGAATCTCAGCCAGGATATCACATGATTTTATTCTGAAAGACTTGGCAGCCATAGATGAGAGTCAAAACATACATGGACCTCACATTGTAGACGTCAATTGGCCTGGCTTTATGTGACCATTTGGTAACTCTTTGAGAAGCCTTGACTTTGAGAGTTCTCCAGAGCTTTCATTGAAATGAACTTTCTCAACACTTAATGGTTCCTGAATGAATTGAGACCCACAGTGCCTCTAACTTCATTTTTGAAAAATTGCTAAATAAATACCATGAAATTTTTTAAATTCCCATGACCAGGTGGAACTGCAGAAAATTTGATGTCCTGTTGCTTATCATGTGTATACCAGACAGTGCCTTGTTTGACTGGGTTTCATGAAAATGATGTAGAACACGAGATGCCAGTAATTTGGAGCCTGCTGAGTAGTGGGCCTAGAGCAGTGGTGGGAAGGTGTGTGAAAAAACATCATGGAGGGGCTATGTGGATCTGCCATTGGCTTCCAAATGGCTTGTGACTGATACAGTGCAGACATGAGACCCTTATATGTAAAGGCATCCTGTTATATGGAGAGTTTTAAGGGCAATGTTCAGAATAAGTTTACTATGGTTATTGGGGCAAGCTCTGTGGGATAGAAGCCTGGTTGGTGCATTCTCCTGCAGACCCTGACCCACCACAAGTGACAGAACTCCCTCCAGCACTGTATCACAAATGAACTTCTTATATTTTGTGAAGCAAATACCAAATTCCCAGTGCAGCAGCAAAAAACACCATGAAAAGTGGAGGATGACCAAATGTCTTCACAGTCCCCACTGGGAGACACTTAGAATCCAGTGGCCACAGTTTACCTACAAAGAGAGAATTGAGCACTGCTGCCTCATGTTCATTGGAATATAAGAAACCATCTCTTCCCGGTCACATAGATGCAGACCCAGCTTTGATGGTCTCACTACGAAGGAAGCTAAAGCTCATGACAGCAACATATATTTCAGGATCCCAACCTCAGAGGCCATTTCCGAAGAATTCTTAGGCCAGCAGAGCTCCTTGTTTGTGGAGTGTTTACCCTGTCCTTTACTTTTGGAAACTCCTCTACCACCTCCAAAGTTGTGAACTCCCGAGCATATTCCATTCCATATATGTATTCCTAGATTTTTACACTTTTCAACTCTAATTGTGTCTTACTTGGGGCGAAGGTAATGTCAAGGCATTGTTCTGGATGTGAGTGGGAAGATTTTTGTGTAGCACATATTTACATACACATTGGATTCATTTTCCAATTTTCCATTTGAAATACTTAATCCCTGACACTAACCTGTACCCTACTAGTCTCTGACTAATAATCCTAAAATGATGGTGAAAAATAACCCAAAGGAATAGAAATACAAGCAGTTCAGAGGAGGCATGGTGTATATTTGGAATTGCTTTTTGCATTATATAATGTAGGAGTTTTAAATCTAGTCAAATTTCTGTTGAAATAGTTCTAGATGTGTTTTTAAAATTAACAAATATGTGAATCCCTGTGTCCCTTTCTCTGTAGCCTATTCAGCACATGTATTTTTATATGCACATATAGAATCCTACCTGATATCACTTGTACACACATGTGAGGTGGCTGAATTGGCAGATGCAAATTGTGAGAAGAGATCACTCCTCCTAAACGCTGTTGGAACTGAAAATTCAACCTACGGGTGAGCTTCCTAGTTGAATAACATTATACATAAATCCATGTTCAGTAAAATGAATATTTTTCGATCTTTGGATTATATATATTTGATGAAGATTTTCGATTGGCATATATATTGCTACTTTTTTTTTCTTTTATTGGTTGCTCAAAACATTACAAAGCTCTTGACATATCATATTTCATACATTAGATTCAAGTGGGTTATGAACTCCCATTTTTACTCCAAATATAGAATGCAGAATCACATCAGTTACACATCCATATTTTTACATAATGTCTTATTAGTTACTGTTGTATTCTGCTACCTTTCCTATGCCCTACTATCCCCCCTCCGCTCTCTTCCCATCTTCTCTCTCTACCCTACCTACTGTAATTCATTTCACTTATTGTTTATTTTTCCATTACACTCACAACCTCTTATATGTATTTTTTTGTAACAATAAGGGTCTCCCTCCATTACCATGCAATTTCTCTTTTCTCTACCTTTCCCTCCCACCTCATGTCTCTGCTTAATGTTAATCTTTTCTTCATGCTCTTCCTCTCTGCTCTGTTCTTAGTTGCTCTCATTATATCAAAGAAGTCATTTGGTATTTGTTTTTTTTGGGATTGGCTAGCTTCACTAAGCATAATCTGCTCTAGTGCCATGCATTTCCCTGCAAATTCCATTATTTTGTCATTTTTTAGTGCTGTGTAATCCTCCATAGTATATAAAAAAAAAACATTTTTTTTTATCCATTCATCTATTGAAGGGAATCTGGGTTGGTTCCACAGTGTAGCAATTGTGAATTGTGCTGCTATGAACATCGATTGGCAGTATCTCTGTAGTACGCTCTTTTAAGGTCTTCAGGGAATAGTGCGAGAAGGGCAAAAGCTGGGTAAAATGGTGCTTCCATTCCCGGCCTTCCCAGGAATCTCCATACTGCTTTCCAAATTGGCTGCACCAGTTTCAGTCCCATCAGCAATGTACAAGAGTACCCATTTCCCCACATCGTCGCCAGCACTTGTTGTTGTTTGACTTCATAATGGCTGCCAATCTCACTGGATTGAGATGGTATTTTAGGGTGGTTTTGATTTGCATTTCTCTGACTGCAAGAAATGGAGAGCATTTTTTCATGTACTTGTTGATTGATTCTATGTCCTCCTCTGAGAAGTGTCTGTTCAGGTCCTTGGCCCATTAGGTTATTTGTTATCTTATTGTCTAATTATTTGAGTTCTTTGTATACTTTGTATACTCTGGATATTAGGGCTCCATCTGAAGGGTGAGGAGTAAAAATTTGTTCCCATGATCTAGGCTCCATATTTACCTCTCTTATTGTTTCTCTTTCTGAGAAAAAAATTTTCAGTTTAAGTAACTCCCATTTGTTGATTCTTGTTATTAACTCTTGTGCTATGGGTGTCCTATTAAGGAATTTGGAGCCTGACCATACAATATGTAGATCGGAACCAACTTTTTCTTCTATCAGATGCAGAGTCTCTGATTTGAATCTAGCTCCTTGATCCACTTTGAGTTAACTTTTGTGCATGGCGAGAGAAAGGGATTCAGTTTCATTTTGTTGCATATGGATTTTCAGTTTTCCCAACACGATTGGTTGAAGATGCTATCCTTCCTCCATTGCATGCTTTTAGCTCCTTTATCAAATATAAGATAGTTGTAGCTTTTTGGATTAGTCTCTGTGTCCTCCATTCTGTACCATTCGTCCACCCGCCTGTTTTGGTACCAGTACCATGCTGTTTTTGTTATTATTGCTCTGTAATATAGTTTGAAATCTGGTATCGCTATACCGCCTGATTCACACTTCCTGCTTAGAATTGCTTTTGCTATTCTGGGTCGTTTATTTTTCCATATGAATTTCATGATTGGTTTATCTATTTCTACAAAAAATTCATTTGGGATTTAGATTGCCATTTCATTAAACCTATAGACAACTTTTTAGTAATATCGCCATTTTGATGATGTTAGTTCTGCCTATCCATGAACAGGGTATATTTTTCCATCTTCTAAGATCTTATTCTACTTCTCTTTTTAGGGTTCTGTAGTTTGCATTGTATAAATCTTTCACCTCTTTTGTTAGGTTGATTCCCAAGTATTTAATTTTTTATGAGGATATTGTGAATGCAGTGTTTTTCCTCATTTTCATTTAAGAAGTTTTGTCGCTGATATACAGAAATGCCTTTGATTTATGCATGTTGATTTCATTTCCTGCCACATTGCTGAATTCATTTATTAGTTCTAGTAGTTTTTTTCTGTAGACCCTTTTGGGTCTTCTATGTATAGAATCATGTCATCTTCAAATAGTGATAATTTAAGTTCTTTTTTTCCTATTTTTATGTCTTTAATGTCTTTCATCTTTCTAATTGCTCTGGCCAGTTTTTCGAGAACTATATTTAATAGAAGTGGTGATAGAGGACATCCCTGTCTTGTTCCAGAATTTAGAAAGAATGCCTTCAATTTTTCTCCATTCAGAATGATGCTAGCCTGAGGCTTAACATAGATAGCTTTTACAATGTGGAGGTATGTTCATTTTATCCCTAGTTTTTCTAATGTTTTGAACATAAAGGAATGCTCTACTTTTTCTAATGGTTTTTCTGCATCTATCAAGATCATCTTATGGTACTTATTTTTAAGTCTATTGATGTTGTGAATAACATTTATTGATTTCCATATATTGAACCATCCTTGCATCCCAGGGATGAATCCTAGTTGATCATGGTGCACAATTTTTTTGATGTGCCTTTGTATCCAAATCACCAGAATTTTAATGAAAAATTTTGCATCTAGGTTCATCAGAGATATTGGTCTGTTGTTTTCTTTCATTGAGGTGTCTTAGTCTGGTTTCAGAATCAGGGTGATGTTGGCCTCATAGAATGAATTTGGCAGAGCTCCCTGTTTTTCTATTTTCTGAATAACTTGAAAAGTATTGGTATTAATTCTTCTTTAAAGGTTTTGTAAAACTCCGCTGTATACCCATCCGATCCTGGGCTTTTCTTGGTTGGTAGTAGTTTGATTGCCTCTTCTATTTCATCGATTGATATTGGTCTGTTCAAATTGTGTGTATCCTCCTGACTCAGTCTAGGCAAATCATATGACTTAACAAATGTATCGATGTCTTCACTATTTTCTATTTTATTGGAATATAGGTTTTCAAAATAATTTCTAATTGTCTTCTGTATTTATGTAGCATCTGTTGTGATATTGCCTTTTTCATCCTGTGTGTTAGTAATTTGAGTTCTCTCTCTTCTTCTCCTCGTTAGCATGGCTAAGGGTCTGTCCATCTTATTTATTTTTTCGAAGAACCAACTATTAGTTTTGTTAATTTTTTAATAGTTTCTTTTGTTTCAATTTCGTGATTTACGCTCTGATTTTAATAATTTCTTGCCTTCTGCTACATTTGCTGTTGTTTTGCTCTTCCTTTTCTAGGGCTTTGAGATTAAGTGAGAGCTCATTTATTTGTTGTTTTTGTTTTTTTCTTTTTTTGAGGAATGACCTCCAGGCGATGAATTTGCCTCTTGAATCTTGTTTCATTGTGTCCCATTGAATCTGATATGTTGTGTCTGTATTTTCATTTATCTCTAAGAATTTTTTGATTTCCTCTTTTATGTCTTCTGTAACCCATTGATCATTCAGTAACATATTGTTCATTTTCCATGTGATGTAGGATTTTTCCTTCCTTCTTTACCATTGGTTTCCAGTTTCATTCCATTGTGATCAGAAAAAAATTCATGGTATTATCTCCACCCCTTTATATTTACTGAGTGTTGCCCTATGGCATAATATATGGTCTATTTTTGAGAAGGATCCATGTGCTGGTGAGAAAAAAGTATATCCACTTGATGATGGTTGATATATTCTATATATGTCAGTTAAGTCTAGGGTATTGATTGTGATATTGAATTCTATATTTTCTTTATTCAACTTTTGTTTGGAGGATCTGTCCAATGGTGAGAGAGGTGAGTTGAAGTCTCCCATAATTATTGTGTTGTGGTCTATTTGATTCTTGAACTTGAGGAGAATTTGTTTTATAAATGTTGCAGCACCATTATTTGCTGCGTAAATATTGATAATTCTTATGTCTTGTTGGTGAATGGTTTCTTTCAACAGTATATAATGTCCTTCCTTATCCCTTTTGATTAAATTAGTCTTGAAGTCGATTTTATTCCATATGAGGATGGCCACCCCTGCTTGCTTACAAGGACCGTGTGCATGGTATAAATTTTCCCAACCTTTCACCTTCAGCCTGTGTATGTCTTTTCCATTCAGATGTGTCTCCTGGAAGCAACATATTGTTGGATTTGTTTTTTTTAATCCACGTTACAAGCCTATGTCACTTTATTGGAGAGTTTAAGCCATTAAAGTTTAGAGTTAGTATTGATATATGGTTTGTATTGCCACCCGTCTTTGATTATTTATCTTTTTTTTTTTTAATTTAGTTTGTTTATCCATGATTAACTTTTCCCCCGCCCTCTGTCATTAATGAGGCACTTCCCAAGGATGGTTTTCGTTGTTGATATTCATTTTTTCCTCGTGTAGTGTTTTCCTTAAGATGCTTTGCAATGCTGGTTTTCTGGCTGCAAGTTCTTTTAGCTTTTGTTTATCACGAAATGTTTTTATTTCGTTGTCTTACCTGAAGCTTAATTTTGCTGAATACAGATTTCTTGGTTGGCATCCATTGTTTTTAAGTGTTTGAAATACGTTGTTCCAGGATCTTCTCACTTTCAGCGTCTGTGATGAAAAATCTGTTGTTAACATTTTTGGTTTACCCCTGATTGTAATCTGCCTCCTTTCTCTTGTAGCTTTTAATATTTTCTCTTTGTTCTGTATATTGGATATCTTCATAACAATGTGTCTTGGCATTGGTCTACTGTGATTTTGTGTGCTCGGTGTCCTGTAAGCATCTACAATTTTTTTTATCCGTTTGCATTTTTATTTCTGGAAAGTTTTCTGTAATTATTTCATACAGCAGTTTACTCATTCCCTTGGTTTGAATCTCTGTACCTTCCTCTATCCAGATGACTCATTAGTTTTTTTTTTTCTTATGTTATCCCATATCTCTTGGATGTTTTTCTCATGACTTTTTACCAGCATTTCTTTGTTGGCTAGACTTTATTCAAGATGATATATTTTGTCTTCATTATCTGACATTCTGTCTTCTACTTGCTCCACTCTGTTAGTGATACTCTCAATTGAGTTTTTAATTTGGTTTATCATTTCCTTCATTTCTAGAATTATTGTTTGATTTTTTTTTATAATCTCTATCTCCTAATTAAGATGCTTAATTTCTTTTTATATCTGTTTATGTAATTCATTTTCAATGTGTTCTTTCACTGTTTGGTTTTGATGTCTCGTATCCTCTTTAAGGTTCCATTCCATCTGTCTAAGGTATTTCTTGAGTTCTTTATATGACCATTTTTCTGATGACTCTAGGTCCTTCTGAATATTTAGGCTGTCCATCATTGTTTGTACTCCTTTTCTTCCTTGCTTTTTTATGCTGCTCATGTTACTTCTTGTTTTGTTTGACTGCTGAGTTACTGCTTACTCTTATAAATTTATTTGATGCTTGGGAGGAAAGATATTAGAAGGGAAGGGAAGAAGTCACTAAAGAGAATGAGAGTAGACAGGTAGAATTCAAGGAAGGGAGAATAAGAAAATTGAAAAGAAATGAAAAGACAAAAGAAAAAAAAAGAAAATAAAGAAAGAAAAAAAATTTAAATAATAATTATAATTAAAAAATGAAAATTAAAATTTAAAATAATATTAATAATAATAATGATAAAATAAAAAATAAAAAAATAAAAACATTAAAAAAGTTAAAAAACAACAACAACAAAAATGAAAATGAAAGAAATATAAAAAATATAAATTAAAAAAATAATAATAATACATGCAGTCATAGAGTTCAATTAACTTCTCTTTCAGTAGGTGGAGCTGTGTGCACTGGGCCAAGCTTCTCCTCTGAATAAGTGGGAACCAATCACTGTGCAGCAGCTCTTCCTCCCAGAC
The DNA here is from genome assembly GCF_048772815.1 of Callospermophilus lateralis. NCBI lineage: Eukaryota > Metazoa > Chordata > Mammalia > Rodentia > Sciuridae > Callospermophilus > Callospermophilus lateralis. Next base: position 125,333 of record NW_027516705.1, read on the forward strand.
TTGGCGGATCTCCAATCCTGAGTGCCTAGGGCCTTCTCTTGTGCTTCCTCAAGCCATGCCCTGATCACCTGTGACGCTCACCACAATAGTGGTTACAAGCCAGAACTCTACTCCTGGCAGCCCTGTTTTCATGAACGCCTGTGCACACTCTCCCTGTTTGCCTCCCTCAGACCCTAAGTTTGTAGAGCTTGGGGCTGAGGACCCCCAGCGAATTTTCTTGCCCTCTGGGAGCCACGCCACCGGTACGTGGTGTAAGAGACCTCAATTGTCAGCACTTGTGGGATCAGGAGCCCGGAATTCCACTCCGCTAGTCCCGAGCCAATCCTGATTCCCTAGGTCTGGCTATCACGCTCACGGGAGAGCTGGGAGAGGCCCTTACGGCAGACCTGGGAGGGGCCCTTAAGGTTTCCACGCTGTGTTGAGAGAGATGGCTAGGGGATTACACACCTGTCACGCTGGTTTCAATGAAGTTATATCCTCTGCCCGTGACATCATTTCTATGCTATGGTGGTATCCCATGCAAATGGTGACCGTTTGTTCCCTTTGCAAGGTAACCAACGCAACGGGTGGGTCCTGACTGTCTCTCCCAAGCGCCGTTTCAATCCTGTGGCCACTGCCTTTGAAGGTTTGGTTGGCTTTTACCTCTGAAAGTTCAGAAGGGCCGAACAGTTATTTCAGAGGGATCTTAGTGCTGAGTCACGAGAACCAGGCAAACCGGAGGTTGAATGCAGCCGATCCAGGCTCGGTGTGTGTTCTGAGGGGCCCAGAATGTTCGCACCAGATCCACATTAGGTCAACATTGCCTAGTGATTCTGAGCAAACAGCATTTAGACAGTTTACGACTCCCGATGCCCGCGCAGCTGAAGAGGTCAGAGACTTGATTTTTCCATGCCTGCCTTCATGATGGATCTCCTGTATTGCTACTTTTTTATATCTGTGCATGTGAGTGTGTATGTATGAGAGTGTATATATATATATATATATATATATATATATATATATATATATACACTCTCCAGATTTTTTAAAATATGAAATATATGTGTCTTATTATACACTCCCTAAATTCATTCATATTCATATATGTGTATTTATAATCAACTTTCCACAAGATTATTCTCAGAAATAATCATCCACCTGAAATACATATTTGTTTTCTAGTACTGAAAACTAAATTCAGTGAAAGGTGCAAACAAAACCTAATATTTCTACAGTTACTGAGCTAGTTTAACATCAATGCAAGTATATTCTTAGGGGACATGATGTGTATTTTGATTTTCATTTTTATTCAACACTTATACGTTACGATGTCTTCAGTTTATGCACATCATAGGATATATATTTCATTCAAAAGTTAGAAAATTTATAGGCATTTGTTTCACGATCAATCACTTTCTGATTCAGAACACATGATTCTTCTATGTTTCTTGACTGGTCTTTTCATGAGACTTCTTTCCAAACACATTATTTTCGTTTAACATCATCACTTATAAAGCAAAACTCAAACACCCTTCATGATAAACCATAATCCTAATATTACCATTAGATATATAACTTGTTGAAATGAATGATTATATATCAATATAAGATTTCTTATATATTTTCAGATTTCAATTCAATCCATTATTTAAAGTGGAACCAGATACATTATTTATTCATATTATCATCTATTCATGCATTATCTCTATATTCATAGACACAGGGTACACCTCTTTGTACCCCTAATACTAATGTATATGTCTTCAAAATATTGCTCCCAGACATGGTGAAAGAAATACTCATGTTACCTGATCTACATATACATTTTACCACCGAAATATTCTGAACAAAAAAAAATGTAAAGGTCACACTTATGATTGTACCAAAGCCTAAAAGGAAAGTGAACATGGATAAGTAATAACATCCGTGTCCAGGTTGCCTAATGCTCTCAAATGTCAATCCCATTGGTGACAACATATTTGTTTTTTCCTATGATTATATATTCAAACTCAACCCGTTGAAAATGTCTAATCCTATCACTCATTTATACTTTGCCTGATTTCGTTATGTCTCTATTGATACCTGCTTTTCTACATAATTTCCCCAGTTCATCATTGTGAAAGACTCTTCACATGTACTGACATTTACATTCACTCTCTAAACGAAACCCTATTGCTAAAGAAGCTTTTTATTCCAAATCATATTCTCACTCTTCTTCCTAAACCTACCGACTATCTTTCTAATCCTACCGACTATCCCTTTTTAACTGCATGTTCTCTTCTACATTCAATCATCCAAGGTACAAGGTCCTATGCCATTGTATATCGATTTAACTGAGACAATTGTACAGAACGTAATTCAACACTATGTATCCCAATCAAGGGCCCAATGCCCTTCTGGGCTTCAAATCTTTCTTAGATTTCCGATTTCATTCATATATTTCACTTATATATTCTTATAAATATCGCAGGTACCCAATCCCTTTATTCATCCTGCAGAATGATTCCTAACCCAAATCAAACATATAATGAACCCTAACCATACACTAACTTTACCGAAGAGCAGGGACAGAGTTGGTTTTAAAATACAGGAATGTAGGGTATCTTCACCTGTTGAGAACCTCAAATGTTCATGCAGAAATGATCCCTGGTGAAGATGAAGGCAGCTATGAAAGACCTCAGAAAGCAAAAGTCATCTTCCATGGCAGTCATCCTGGTCGGGTTGAAGGGTTGTGTCTGAATCACTCTCTCTTCTTAATGTATACAAGATGGACCAAACCAGTTCTGTGTGGAGAGCTGTTCCGGGGTGCTTATGATTGATATAACATTCTAACTTGTGAAAGTGTTACAGGAAAACAGGGGCAGCCTCCACCTAATGGGACTTTTGGAAGCAACTGTTAGGGCAAAGTGGTTGCCAAGGCAGTGATGTAATTCAGATCCTGAAGGAAGTGACCTCACCTCACTTCCTTGGTGATGAAACTCTCTGAACTTGGGATCCAGGAAGCCAGGAACCCAGACACAGTCCCTGTCCCAGTCCCAGTGGTCTCATATGTTTGGATTTACCAAGGACAGAGTCAGTCTTTCTTTGAACCTACAGATGTGAGGATGGCCAAATGCCAGGAAACCTTTGAAGAGGGGCTTTTCCTCAGAAAGCAGGTAGTGTCTCACCACTGCCTCTTGACAACTTCACAGAGTTGGCCAAGCAGACCAGAACTGAGATAGGAGAGGTCATTTTGGGGAAACATAGTATGGCCCACCAGTCAGAGGACACTCCGGAGAGTCACAGACCTACTTGGGGGAAGGAGGTGCCTTTGTGGGTGTGGGTGTGATTTTGTGGTTTTGTCTCAAGTTCTCAGAATAGGTGGGAAAGGCAGTTTGTTTGGTTTGGAGTGGACTACTTTTAGTAAGTCCTTTGACAAGGCGAGTGTCTGTGTATCCCACTGTGTTCATGATTGTAGACATTAGAAGAGAGAAGGCATCAATGGATGTTTCTTGTCTACTAGAAAGCTTGCCAGCATTCATTGTGCCCAATATATGAGTGGAATCAGGCTTTCCTTATGGATGGGCAACACCTACTAGCTTCATAATTTCCTTTTTTCTCCTTCAATTCTGGCAACACTCCAGAATAGTATCATGGTTTTGTGTCCAAGATATGTACCACCTCCAATATCTGTGACATGGCCATGTACTAGATAGTTGAAGGGAATGGCTAGCATCTCAGAAATCTCAGATATCAGTTGACCAGGAAAGTCTCAGTGGAGAAACCCTGCTTTGGTCCTTTTGATTACCTATTGTTCTGTTGCCCTGAATGTCAGGAAGAACTTTGCCTCAAGCCACCACTTTGTGAAGCCTGAAGAAAACAGTTTTCAAATGCAAATGAATGGGCATCACGTTTGGATCCATGCTTAATTGCTTTGAAAAGGGATATGTCTGAATCAGTCTCTTGGCCCTGTTTGAGGCTGAGGCTTAGATTCTCAGCACCTGTTGGATCTAAAGATACATCCCATGCATGCATCGAAAACCAAAATGGCAAAAAGATCAGATATTGTTGATTAACTCTCTTGCCTTCCTCTGGTAGGTTCCTGACATCCATCAAGTGAGAACAGGGATCCTTCGTGTCAAATGAGTTCTTCAAAACCCAGCAGAGGCTAGCCCATAGGTGCTTGTTTTTCTCATGACTCCAATTCACTTAAAGAATCTAAACCTCAAAGTCAGTAGGCCTCAAGTTGGAGAAGCTAAGCAGTATTAAAGGAAGGCCTATTTGATCACTCCTGGTTTACAGGAAGGGTGTCCATGCCACTCTGACTTTCGGCAAATGAGGTGCAGGAAGCTTATTTTGGACAGTGACGTGGGCTGCTCCCCTCATGGAAACCTCCAGCCACAGGTTATGATGAGTGTATATATGGAAGAAGATTTGGGCCATGTGGGAGTGTTTGGGTTTTAATTGTGGACATTTGAATGGTGGTTTGAAGAGATGACTGGGTCCACGTGGGCTTGCACCCTGGTGTGATTCCCCTTAGAGACTGAGTTGTGGTACTGATCTCAGAGAAGTATTGCCATGAATTGTGTTGGGATTTTAGATGGCCATGCATGAGAGTTGCCCTTGGAAAGACATCTATGCCCAAGTTGACTTTCCACAGATCACAGGGAATCTCAGCCAGGATATCACATGATTTTATTCTTAAAGACTTGGCAGCCATTTTTGAGAGTCAAAACACACATGGACCGCACATTGTAGACCTCAATGGGCCTGGCTTAATCTGACATTTTGGCCACTCTTTGGGAAGCCTTGCCTGTGAGAATTCTCCAGAGTTTTCATTGAAATGAACTTACTCACCATTTAATGGTTCCTGAATAAATTGAAACCCACAGTGCCTCCAACTTCTTCCTTGAAAATTGGCAAGATAAATACCATAAAAATTTTTGAAATTCCCATGACTGGGTGGCACTGGAGAACATTTGGATGTCCTGTTGCTGATCATGAGTATGTAAGACAGTGCCTTGATTGACTTGGTTTTATGAAAATGGTGTAGAACAGAGATGCCAGGAAGTTGAATCCTGATGAATAGTTGTCCTAGAGCAGTGGTTGGCAGGTGTGTGATAAAACATCTGTGTTGGGCCATGTGGATCTGCCATTGGCTTGCAAATGGATTGTGACTGACGTTTTGAAGCCAGTAGACTCTTATATGTAAAAGCATATTGTTATATGGAGAGGTTTCAGGGCAATGTTCAGAATCAGGTTGCTATGGTCAATGGGGCAAGCAATGTGGGATAGAAGCCTGGTTGGTGCATTCTCCTGCAGAACCCGACCCACCACAACTGACAGAACTCACTTCATCACTGTGTCCCTGTTGAACTCCTTGTATTTCATGAAGCAAATTCCAAACTCCCAGTGCAGCAGCAAGAAACACCACGAATAGTGGAGGATGACCAAATGGATTTACAGTCCACACGGGGAGACACTTAGACCCCAGTGGCCACAAGTTACATACAAATAGAAAATTCAGCACTGATGCCTTATGTTCATTGGAAAATAAGAAACAATGTCATTCATGTCACATAGATGAAGACCCAGCTTTGATGGTCTCACTCCAAATGAAGCTAATGCTCCTGACAACAGCATATATTTCATTGCCCAACCTTAGAGGCAGTTTCTCCAGATGTCAGGCTGGCAGAACTTCATGTTTGTGGAGTGTTTACCCTGTCCCTTACTTTTGGAAACTCCTCTACCACCTCCAAATTTGTGAACTCCTGAGCATTTTCCATTCCACATATGTATTCACAGATTTTCTAACTCCTCTCCTCTAATTGTGTCTTATGTGGGGTGAAGGTAATGTCAAGGCATTGTTATGAATGAGAGTGGGAAGTTTTTTGTGTAGCACATATTTGCAAATACATTGGATACATTTTCAAATTTTCCATTCGAAATACTGAATCCCTGACACTAACACATACCCTAATAGACTTTGACTTCTAATCCTAATATTATGGAGAAAAATAACCCAAACAGAATAGAAATACAAGAGGTTCACAGGAGGCATGGTGTATAGTTGGACTTGCCTTTCGTATGATAAATGGTAGGTGTTATAAATCTAGCGAATTTTAATTGAAATAGTCCTCCATGTGTTTTAAAAGTTAACAAATATGTGAATAACTGTCTCCCTTTCTCTGTAGCCTATTCATCACATGTATTTTTATATGCACATATCGAATTCTACCTGGTATAACTCGTACATTTTGTGAGGTGGCTGGCTTGGCAGATACAAATTGTGAGAAGAGATCACTCCTACTAAATGCTGTTGAAACCGAAAATTCAAGATACAGGTGAGCTTCTTAGTTGAACGACATAAATCCATGTTCATTAAAATGAATATTTTTGGATCTGTGGATGATATATATTTCATGGTGAATTTCGATTGGCATACATAATGCTACTTTTTAATGTCTCTGTGTGTATGTATATATATACATATATATATATTTTTTTTTTCACTGCAGATTTTTCAAAATATGAAGTATATTTTTCTTATTATACACTCCCTAAATTCATTCATATTAATGTATGTGGATTTATAATCAACTTTTCAAAAGATTTTTCTCAGAAATATTCATCCACCTGAAATACTTATTTGTTTCCTAGTACTGAAAACTAACTTCAGGGGATCATATGATGGCTGCGAAGGGAGTGCATCACCCCCATATACCGCGTCACTGTGCGGGAGAATGACGAGTTAGAATGGCTAAAACCTATCTTGTTAGGAATTTCCAGCAAAATTGTGGTTCTCCAAAACCTAGTGTACATATTTCCATCTCACAAGGATCAGCTACGGGAACTCAAACGCGAGTGATTTGTCCTCACAGAAGGTCATGTGGCTTATTCAGGAAATCGCTCCGTGGCTAGAGTCTGTGGTGCGTGCTGGGAAACGACGAGATAGCAACGCAAATATACAGCGGTGCAGATACTGTGGGCTCCTGCCAGGTATGCAATCACTGTGCTCAGTGCTGAATTCTGGGTTTGAGACGGGGAAGCATGCAGTCCAACTCGTTTCTCCGCACCAGTCAGACCACAGAGGCACCCAGCGGCCACCATCTTGGAGAGGTGACGTCACCATCCCTGTTTTCGACTGATCGCAGCTTATTCAGCTATAGAACCGGTAATTTCAGGATGCCATTCACCTTTGTCTTGCAGACAAATTACTCAGGCTCAGTGCTAAAGAACCCGCAGAAACTGCGTCTTGGAGCCTGCTTCTATTAGAACATACACCGAGCCCAGAGCGGCCGAATTCCGCCTCCCGGAACTGATCTGGCCCTGGGCCAAAGAACCCGCCGAAACTGCTTCTCGGTCCGGGTCTTGCTGAATACTGTGGAGGTAAATATAAACGGAGCCTTCATAGGGAGTGCAACAGGATTGAGACGGGGCTTGTGAGTGCCGGTCAGAACTCACCCATTGCTTTAGTCACCCAGCAAAGGGAACAAAATGCTGCCTTTTGCATGGGATACCAACATGGCAAAGATCTGATGTCATCAGAAAGCAGCAGAGGAGATAACTTCATTGATACCAGCGGTGACAGAAACAGTTGGTCTCCTGGTAAAGAAAGTGAGTCACAAACACCCGGGTCTCTCTCACTTTGTCATCAAGCCAGAGGGGCAGAGCAGAGCCGCCGCCCACGCCCGGTACAGGCCCAGCGACACACCTGCATGGTAGTCACGTCACCCCAATTGGAATAGAGGCAGAGCAGAGCCGCCGCCCTTGCCCAGAACAGGCCCAGTAACCCGCAGGCGTGGTAGTCAAATCACCTGAATTGGAATAGTTGCAGAGCAGAGCCTTCTCCCGCACCTAGTACAATCCCAGTGGCCCACCCGCATGGTAGTCAGGTCACCCCAATATTAGTAGGGGCAGAGCAGAGCCTTCGCCCGCACCCAGAACAGGCCCAACAACCTGCCGGCATGGTAGTCACGACCCCCCAAATGGAGTAGTGGCAGAGCAGAGCCGTCACCCGCACCCGCAAGGTAGGCACACCTGCACCTGACTGGCAGAAGAGGCCCATCGCCCTGCCGGTGCAGCAGACACTTCACCCCATTTGGAATAGGAGCAGAGCAGATCCGTTGCCCGTGCCCGCAAGGTAGGCAGACCTGCGACAAACTGGCGGAACAGGCCCAGCAACACACCTGCATGGTAGTCACGTCACCCCAATTGGAGTAGGGGCAGAGCAGAGCCGCCGCCAGCACCTACAAGGTAGGCAGACCTGCGACTGATCGGCAGAACACCCCAGGGGTCCACGGGCCTGGTAGACACGTGACACCAATTGGAGGAGGGGCAGAGCAGAGCCACCTCCCGCGCCTGCATGGTAGGCAGACCTGCAACCGATCAGGAAAACAAGCCCAGCGGCCCGTCAGCAAGGTAGTTAGATCACCCTAATTGGAGGAGCAGCACAGCCCCCCTGTGCCCATGCAAGGGAGACTTTGCAACTATACAAGAGCAATATAAATATATAGGAGGAAAATTTCAAAATCACAACAGTTTCACCAAGCATAAAGAAAAGCGAGCAGTATGATAAGACAAGGAAAAAAGGACCACAAGCAATGCAGGTCAGCACAACTTTAGAAGAGGTAATAGCTGCAGTAGATGGAATGTCAGATAAAGAACTCAGGATATACATGCTTCAGATGATCTGGAGTCTCAAGGAAGACATTAGACAGCAAAATCAGACAATGAAAAATCACTTCGACAATGAATTACATAAACAAATCCAAGAAGCAAAAGATCAGCTATACAGGGAGATAGAGGTTGTAAAAAATAACAAACAGAAATCCTAGAAATGCAGAAACCAATAAACCAACTTAAAAACTCAATTGAGAATACTACCAGCAGAGTAGAACACTTAGAAGATAGAACATCAGACAATGAAGACAAAGTATTCCAACTTGAAAAGAACATAGACAGCTCAGCAAGACTGTTAAGAAACCATGAACAGAATATCCAAGAAATACGGGATAACATAAAGAGACCAAACTTAAGAGTCATTGGAATACAGGAAGGTATAGAGGTCCAAACCAAAGCAATGAGCAATGTATTCAATGAAATAATATGAGAAAACGTCCCAGACTTGAAGAATCAGACTGACTCCCAAGTCCTAGAAGCCTACAGGACGCCGAATGTGCAAAATCATAAGAGATCCACACCTAGACACATTATAATGAAGATGCCCAACATACACAATAAGGAGAGAATTTTAAATGCTACAAGAGAAAAAAAAGCAGATTACATTTAGGGGTAAACCAATCAGGATAACAGCTGATCTTTCAACACAGACTCTGAAAGCTAGAAGATCCTGGATTAACATTTTTCAAACACTGAAAGAAAATGGATTCCAACCAAGAATTGTGTATCCAGCGAAATTAAGCTTCAGGATGGAAGATAAAATCATAACCTTCCATGTTAAAAAAAAGTTAAAATAAATTGTAGCTAGAAAACCATCTCTTCAAAACATCATCGGCAAAATATTACAGGAAGAGGAAATGGAAAATAACAATAAAAACCAACAGTGGGAGGTAGTACAGTAAAAGGCGGAAATAATCAAAGTAGAAAACAATCCATGTTTAATAACATAAATAAACAAATAGGGCTGGAAGAACAACCATTATCTCAATAATAACCGTAAATGTTAATGGCTTAAACTCACCAATTAAGAGACACAGGCTAGTAGAATGGATCACAACACAAGACCCAATAATATGCTGCCTACAGGAGATGCATTTGATAGGAAAAGACATACATAGACTGAAGGTGAAAGGTTGGGAAAAATCATATCACTTATATGGACTTCGGAAACAAGCAGGAGTGTCCATACTCATATCAAATAAAATAGATTGCAAGCCAAAGTTAATCAAAAGGGATAAAGAGGGACACTACATACTGCTCAAGAGAACCATACACCAACAAGACATAACCATAATAAATATATATATGCCCCAAACAATGGTGCAGCTATGTCCATCAAACAAACTTTTCTCAAGATCAAGAGTCTAATAGACCACCATACAATAATCATGGGAGACTTCAACACACCTCTCTCACCACTGGACAGGTCTTCCAAACAAAAGTTGAAATAGAAAACTATAGAACTCAATAACACAATTAATAACCTAGACTTAATTGACATATATCGAATATACTCCTCAACATCAAGCAGTTACATTTTTCCTCAGCAGCACATGGATCCTTCTCAAAAATAGATCATATATTATGTCACAGGGCAATTCTTAGACAATATAAAGAAGTAGAGATAATACCATGCATCTTATCTGATCATAATCTAATATAAACTAAAAATCAATGATAAACGAAGGAAGGAAAAATCATGCATCACTTGGAGAATGAACAATAGGTTACTGAATGATCAATGGGTTATAGAAGACATCAAGGAGGAAATTAAAAAATTCTTAGAGATAAATGAAAACACAGGCACAACATATCAGAATCTATGGGACACACTGAAATCCCTTCTAAGAGGAAAATTCATTGCTTGGATTTCATTCCTTAAAAAAAGAAAAAAAAAAAAAAAAACAAATAAATGATCTCATACTTCATCTCAGAATCCTAGAAAAAGAAGAGGAAAACAACAGCAAAATAAGTAGAAGGTAAGATTTAATTAAAATCAAAGCTTAAATTAATGAAATCGAAACAAAAGAAACAATTGAAAAAATTGAGAAAACTAAAAGTTGGTTCTTTGAAAAAATAAATAAAATCGACAGACCCTTAGCCATGCTAATGAAGAGAAGAAGAGAGAAAACTCAAATTACTAGCATACGGGATGAAAAGGGCAACATCACATGTTAAGGTCTATAAACAAGTCAGGATGGCACCTGGTATTTTGCCAGAGAAATGTTAGGGTCTGTAAACAAGTCTGGATGGCGCCTGGCCAAATGCCATAGAGAGTGGTTTGTGAAGTAACAAAAGCAAGCCATTAAGTGTGGAGATTCCTTATTGGTTGACTGCTGGATCTATTTTATGCTAATTAGATAAGCTATATAAAATGTATAAATATTGCTCAGATGCTACAATAAACGGCTTCCACTCCTGCTGTATCAATCTACACAAGTTATTTGTCATCCCCTGGCAATCACAGCAGATATTTCTGAAATACAGAAGATAATCAGAAATTAATTTGATTCGTTATACTCCAATATAATAGAAGATAGTGAAAGCATCGAAAAATTTCTTAAGTCATATGATCTGTCCAGATTGAGTCAGGAGGATATAGACAACCTAAACAGACCAGTATCAATTGAGGAAATAGAAGAAACCATCCAAAGATTACCAACTAAGAAAAGACCAGGACAGAATGGGTATACAGCAGAGTTTTACAAACCCTTTAAATATGAACTAATACCAATACTTTTCAAGCTATTTCAGGAAATTGAAAAAGAGGGAGATCTTCCAAATTCATTCTACCAGGCCAATGTCACCCTGATTTCTACACCAGACAAAAACACTTCAAACAAAGAAAACTACAGACCAATATCCCTAAGGAATCTAAATGCAAAAATCCCTAATTAAATTCTGGCGAATCAGATACAAAAACATATTAAAAAAATTGTGCACCATGATCAAGTAGGATTCATCCATGGAATGCAAGGCTTGTTCAATATACGAAAATCAATAAATGTTATTCACCACATCAATAGACTTAAAAATAAGAACCATATGATCATCTCGATAGATGCACAAAAAGCATTCGACAAAGTACAGCATCCCTTTATCTTCAAAACTCTAGAAAAACTAGGAATAACAGAATCATACCTCAATATTGTAAAAGCAATCTATGCTAATCCTCAAGCTAGCATCATTCTGAATCTAGAAAAATTGAAGGCATTCCCTCTAAAATCTGGAACAAGAATGGGATGCCCTCTATCACTACTTCTGTTCAATACAGTTCTCGAAACACTGGCCAGAGCAATTAGACAGACGGAAGAAATTAAAGGCATAAAAATAGGAAAAGAACAACTTAAATTATTACTATTGCAGATGACATGATTCTATACCTAGCAGACCCAAAAGGGTCTACAAAGAAACTAATATAGCTAATAAATGAATGCAGCAAAGTGGCAGGATATAAAATCAACACGCATAAATCAAAGGCATTCCTAATTATCAGGGACAAATCCTCTGAAATGGAAATGAGAACAACCACTCCATTCACAATATCCTAAAAAAAAAGATGGAAATCAACCTAACAAAAGAGGGGAAAGTCTCATACAATGAAAACTACACAACCCTAAAGAGAGAAATATAAGAAGATCTTAGTAGATGTAAAAATATACCTTGTTCATGGAAAGGCAGAACTAACATCATCAAAATGGTGATATTACCAAAATTTCTCTATAGGTTTAATGCAATGCCAATCAAATCCCAAAGGCATTTCTTGTAGAAATAAAGAAAGCAATCATGAAATACATATGGAAAAATAAAAGTCCCAGAATAGCAAAAACAATGCTAGGCAGGAAGTGTGAATCAGGCGGTAGAGCGATACCAGACTTCAAACTATACTACAGAGCAATAGTAACAACAATAGCATGGTACTGGTACCAAAACAGGCTTGTGGACCAATGGTACTGAATAGAGGACACAGAAACCAATCCACAAAACTACAACTATCTTATATTTGATAAAGGGGCTAAAAGCATGCAATGGAGGAAGGATAGCATCTTCAACAAATGGTGTTGGGAAAACTGGAAATCCATATGTAACAAATTGAAACTGAATCCCTTTCTCTTGCCATGCACAAAAGTTAACTCAAAATGGATCAAGGAGCTTGATATCAAATCAGAGACACAGTGTCTGATAGAAGAAAAATTTGCTTACGATGTACATACTGTGGGGTCAGGCTCCAAATTCCACAATAGGACACCCATAGCACAAGAGTTAATAACTAGAATAAACAAATGGGACTTACTCAAACTAAAAAGTTTTTTCTCAGCAAAAGAAACAATAAGAGAGGTAAATAGGGAGCCTACATCCTGGGAAGAAATCTTTACTACTCACACTTCAGATAGAGCCCTAATATCCAGAGTATACAAAAAACTCAAAAAATTAGACAATAAGATAACAAATAACCCAATCAACAAATGGGCTGAAGACCTCAACAGACACTTATCAGATGAGGACTTACAATCAATCAACAAGTACATGAAAAAAGGCTCACCATCTCCAGCAGTCAGAGAAATGCAAATCAAAACCACCCTAAGATACCATCTCACTCTAGTAAGATTGGCAGCCATTATGAAGTCAAAGAACAAGTTCTGGCAAGGATGTGGGGAAACAGGTACACTTCTACATTGCTGGTGGGACTGCAAATTGGTGCAGCCAATTTGGAAAGCAGTATGAAAATTTCTTGGAAAGCTGGGAATGGAACCACTATTTGACCCAGCTATTCCCCTTCTCAGTCTATTCACTAAAGACCTAAAAACAGCATGCTACAGGGACACTGCTACATCGATGTTCATAGCAGAACAATTCACAACAGCAAGACTGTGAAACCAACTTAGATAACCTTCAATGAAAGAATGGATAAAATACTGTGGCATTTATACACAATGGAGTATTACTCTGCATTGAAAAATTTAAAAAAATCATAGAATTTGGAGGGAAATGGATGGCATTAGAGCAGATTATGCTAAGTGAAGCTAACCAATCCTTAAAAAACAAATGCCAAATGTCATCTTTGATATACGGAGAGTAACTAAGAACAGAGGAGAGACGAAGAGCATGACAAGATGATTAACATTAAAGCGGGATGAGAGGTGGAAAGGAAAGGGAGAGAGAAGGAAAATTGCATGGAATTGGAAGGAGACCCTCAGGGTTATACAAAATTACATACAAGAGAAAGTGAGGAGAAAGAGAAAAATAATACAAGGGGTACAAATTTATTACAGTAGAGGGGGTAGAGAGAGAAGAGGGGAGGGGCGGGGAGGGGAGGGGGGATAGTAGAGGATAGGAAAGGCAGCAGAATTCAATAGACACTAGTATGGCAATATGTGAATCAATAGATGTGTAACTGATGTGATTCTGTAATCTGTACATGGGGTAAAAATGGGAGTTTATAACGCACTTGAATCAAAGTGTGAAATATGTTATAACAACAACTATAATGTAATGTTTTGAACAACCATGAATAAAAATGAAATAAAACTAACTACGGTGAATAATGCATGCAATCCTAATATTTCTACAGTAACTGACCCAGTTTAATATCAATGCAAGTAGATTCCTATGGGACATGATGTGTACTTTGACCTTCATTTTTATTCAACACTGGTACATTATTATTTCATCAGTTTATGCACATCACAGGATATATATTTCATCCACAATTTAGGAAAGTTATAGGCATTTGTTTCACTTTCAATCAATTCCAGCTTCAGAACACATGGATTCCTCCATATTTCTTGACTGGTCTTTTCATGAGACTTCTTTCCAAACACATTATTTTCGATTTCCATAAACACTTTTGAAACAAAACTCACACACACTTCATGATAAACAATAACCCTAAGATTACCATTATATATGTAACTGGTTGGAGTGAATGATTGTATGTCAATATATGATTTCCTATATATTTTAAGATATCAATTCAATCCATGATTTAAAGAGAAAAAAGTTATATTATTTATTCACACTATGGTCTATTCATGCATTATCTCTATATTCATTGACACAGGGTACACCACTTGGTACCCACAATACTAATTTATGTGTCCTCAAATATTGCTCCCAGAAATGGTGGAAGAAATAATCATATCATATGATCTACATATATATTTGATCACAATAATTTTCTGGGCACAAAATGCAAAGGTCACACTTATGATTGTACCAAATCCTAAATTGAAAGTGAACATGGCTTACTAAAAACATCCATGTCCAGGTTGCCTAATGCTTTCAAATGTCATTCCTATTGGTGACTACATATTTGTTTCTTCCTAAGATTATGTATTCAATCTCAACCCTGTTGAAAATGTCTAATCCTATCACTCACTATATAATTGCCTCATTTCGTAATGTCTCTATTGATATTTTCCTTCCTACATATTTTCCCCAGTTAATCATTGTGACTGACTCTTCACATGTGCTGACATTTATATTCACTCTATAACCGAAACCCTAATGCTACAGAACTTTTTGTCCAATTTTTATACTCACTCTTTTTTTATAAACCTACCGACTATCTTCCTAATCCCACCGACTATCTCAATTTGAGTGGATGTTCTCTTCTAAAATCAAACATCCAAGGTATAAGGTCCTATGCCATTGATTATCAATTTATCTGAGACATCTGTGTAGAACGTAATTAAAAGCTAAGTATCCCAATCAAGGGCCTAATGCCCTTCTGGGCTTCAAATCTTACCAACATTTCTGTTTTCATACTTATATTTCACCTCTATAATCTTATAAATATCGCAGGTTTCCAATACTATTAATCATCCTGCAGAAGGATTCGTAATCCAAATCAAAGATGTTAATAACCCTAACCATACACTCTTCCCTCAACCTAACTTTACAGAAGAGCAGGGACAGAGTTCGTCTTACAATACAGGAATGTAGGGGATCTGCCTCCTGCTGAGAACCTCAAAGGTCCATACAGGTTTGATCCCTGGAGAAGATTAGGCAGCTATGAAGGACCTGAGAGAGCAAAAGTTATCTTCCATCTCAAACAACCTTTCCAGGATGAAGGGTTTTGTCTGAATAAGCCTCTCTCTTCTTAATGTAGAGAAGATGGACCATACCAGGCATGTGTGGAGAGCTGTTCCTGGGTTCCTATGGTTGATATACCATTCTAACTTTTGAAAGTGTCACAGGAAGTAAGGGTTGCCTCCATCTCATAGGACTATTGGAAGCAACTGTTAGGACAAAGTGGTTGCCAAGGCAGTGACCTCATTAAATTCCTGAAGAGATTAATCTCACCTCACTTCCTTGGTGATGAAACTCTCTGAACTTGGGATCCGGGAAGCCAGGCACGCAGAGCCAGTCCCATTCCCAGTCCCAGTGGTCTCACTTGTTTGGATTTAACAAGGACAGAGTCAGTCTTTCTTAGTACCTACTGATGTGAGGATGGACAAATGTCAGGAAAGCTCTGAAGAGAGGCCTTTCCTGAGAAAGCAGGTAGTGGCTCACAGCTGGCTAGTGACAACTTCACAGATTGGGCCAATGAGACCATATCTGACACAGGACAGGCGATTTCATCAGAACATAGTATGGCCCACCAGTCAGAGGACACTCCTGATAGTCACAGACCTACTTGGGGGAAGGAGCTGCCTTTGTGTGTGTGGGTGTAGGTTTGAGGTTTTGTCTCATGTTCTGAGAATAGGTAGGAAAGGCGGTTTATTTGTTTTGGAGTGAACTGTTTCTGGTAAGTCGTTTGACAAGGCCAGTGTCTCTATGTCTGTGTATCCCACTGTGTCCGTGGTTTTAGACATTAGAAAAGAGAATGAATCATTGTATGTGTCCTGACTAGTAGAAAGCTTCCCAAGATTCATCTTGCCCAATTTATGAATGGACTGTGGCTTGACTTATGGGTGGGCAACTCCTACAATCTTGCTAAGTTCCTGTTTTCTTCCTGAATCCTGGCCAATTTCCAGAATTGGCTCATTTTTTTGTGTCCAAAATATGTACCACCTCCAAGCTCTGAGACTTGGCCATGTACTGGATAGCTGAAGGGAATGGGAGCATCTCAGAAAACTCAGATATGAGTGTGACCAGAAAATTCTAATGGAGAAACCCTGCTTTGGGCCTTTTGCTTACCAATTGTTCTGTTGCCCTGAATGTCTGGAACATCTTTGCCTCAGGCCACACCTTTGTAGAGCCAAAAGAAATAGTTTTCAAACAGAAATGAAAGGGCATCACCTCTGGCTCTTTGCTTAATTGCTTTGGAAAGGGATGTGTCTGAATCAGCTTTTTGGCCCTGTGTGAGGCTGCGGCTTAGATTTTTAGCACCTGATGGATCTAAAGAAAGATCCCATGTGTGCATCCAAAACCAAAATGGACAAAAGAGCATTCATTTTGGATGAAGTCTCTCACATTCCTCTGTAAGGTTCCTGACCTTCATCAAGTGAGAATAGTGATCATTTGGTTCAAATGTGTTCCTCAAAACCCTACAGAGGATAGCCCATAAGTGCTTGATTTTTCTCATGACTCCAAATCACATAAAGACTCTAAGCCCCACAGTCAGTAGGCTTCAAATTGGAGAAGCAGTGCCATCTTAATGGCCGGCCAATTTGATCACTCCTGGTTCACTGGAAGGATGTCCAGGCCACCCTGATTTTAGGCAAATGAGGGGCAAGGGTGGTTATTTTGGACACTGTCTTAGGCCGCACCCCTCATGGAAACCTCCAGCCAGAGGTTATGATGAGTGTGTATTTAGAAAAGATGAGTGACATGTGGGAGTGTTTTGGATTTAATTGTGGATATTTGTGTGGCAGTTGGAAGACATAACTGGGTCTACCTGGGCTTGAACTTTGGTGTGATTCCCCTTAGAGACTGAGTTCAGAATCTGACCTCAGAAAAGTATTGCCATGTATTGTGTTGGGATTAAAGAGGCCATGTATGAGAGTCACCCTTGGAAACTGAGATCTAGTGCCAGAGTGGCTTTGCACAGAGAACTGGGAATCTCAGCCAAGGTATCACATGATTTCATTCGAAAGACTTGGCAGCCATATTTGAGAGTCAAAACACACATGGACCTCACATTGTAGACCTCAATGGGCCTGGCTAAATGTGACCTTTTGTCCACTCTTTGAGAAGCCTTGCCTGTGAGGGTTCTCCAGAGCTTTCATTGAAATAATCTTCCTCTCCATTTAATGGTTCCTGAATAAATTGAAACCCACAGTGCCTCCAACTTCATCCTTGAAAAATTTCTAGATAAATACCGTGAATTTTTTGAAATTCCCACGACTAGGTTGCACTAGAGAACCTTTGGATGTCCTGCTGCTGATCATGGATGTACCTGACAGTGCCTTGCTTGACTGGGTTTTATGAAAATGGTGTAGAACAGAGGTCCCAGTAAGTTGCAGCCTCCTGAGAAGTGGGCCTAGAGTTGTGGTGGGCAGGAGTGTGATAAAACTTCTGTGTTGGAGCAATTTGGATCTTCCATTGGCTTACAAATGGCTTGTGGCTTACATGGTGCAGCCAGCAGACCCTTATAAGTAAAGGCATCTTGTTATATGGAGAGGATTCAGGGCAATGTTCAGAATCAGGTTGCTATGGACAAGGATGCAATGGGGCAAGCTTTGAGGGATAGAAGATTGGTTGGTGCATTTTTCTGCTGTCCCTGACCCACCACACATGACAGAACTCCCTCCAGCACTGTGTCCCAGTTGAACTCTTTTTATTTTATGAAGCAAATACCAAACTACCAGTGCAGCAGCAAAAACCCCACAAAAAGTGTAGGAGGGCCAAATGGCTTCACAGTTCAACGGGGAGACACTTAGACCCCAGAGGCCACAGTTTACTTAAAAAGAAAAATATCAGCACTGCTGCCTCATGTTCATTGAAAAATCAGAAACAATGTCTTCCAGGTCTCATAGATGCAGACCCAGCTTTGATGGTCTCACTACAAAGAAAGCCAAATCTCCTGAAAACAACATATATTTCAAGTGCCCTATCTCAGAGGCAGTTTCTCAAAAAGCTTTTAGGCCAGCAGAGCTCCACGTTTGTGGAGTGTTTACCCTATCCCTTGCTTTGGGAAACTCCTCTACAACCTCCAAGGTTGTGAACTCCTGAGCATTTTCCATTCCAGATATGTGTTCACTGATTTTCTAACTCTTCTCCTTTAATTGTGTCTTACTTGGGGTGAAGGTAATGTCAAGGCATTGTTCTGGATGAGAGTGGGAGGATATTTGTGCAGCATATATATGCATACAAATTGGATTCATTTTCCAATTTTCATTTTGAAATATTGAATCCCTGACACTAACCCATACCTACTAGACTCAGACAACTCATCCTAATATGATAGAGAAAAATAAGGCAAACCTATAGAAATACAAGCAGTTCATTGGAGGCATGTTGTATAGTTGGACTTGCGTTTTGCATTATATAAGGTAAAAGTTATAAATCTAGTCAATTTTTAATCGAAGAAGTTCTCCATGAGTTTTTAAACTTAAAAAATACGAGAATTCTTGTTTCCCTTTCTCTTTAGCCTATTCACACTTGTATATTTATATGCACATATAGAATCCTACCAGGTATCACACGTACATTTTTGAGGTGGCTGACTTGGCATATACAAACTGTGAGAAGAGTTCACTCCTCCTAAACGCTGTTGGAACTGAAAATTCAACCTATAGGGGAGCTTCCTAGTAGAAGAACATTATGCATAAATTCATGTTCAGTAAAATAAATATTTTTGCATCTGTGGATGATATATATTTAGTGATGAATTTCGATTGGCATATATATTGCTACTATTAAATGTATGTGAGTGTTTTTTTTTTTTGTGTGTGTGTATAATATATCTGTACACTCTGCAGATGTTTCAAAATATAAAATATATGTGTCTAATGTAAACCCTCTATATTCATTCATGTTCATGTATGTGGATTTATAATCAACTTTTCACAAGATTATAATCAGAAATATTCATCCACCTGAAATACATAATTGTTTCCTAGTACTGAAAACTAACTTCAGTGAATGGGGCATACAAATCCTCATTATTCTACAGAAACTGACCCAGTCTAACATCAATGCAAGTAGACTCCTATGGGACATGATATGTAATTTGACGTTCATATGTATTCAACAATGGTACATTATTATTTCTTCAGTTTTTGCACATTTTAAGTTATACACTTTATCCACAAGTTCACGAATTTATAGGCATTTGTTTCAACTTTAATCACTTCTTGCTTCAGAACACAAGTATTGTCAGGGTTTCTTGACAGGTCTTTTCATGAGACTTCTTTCCAAACACATTATTTTAGATTTCCATAATCAATTTTGAAGCAAAACTCACACACTCTTCATGATAAACCAAACCACTAATATTTCCATGAGATATATAACTAGTTGGAATGAATGATTGTATATCAATATATGATTTCCTGTAATTTTTTAGATATCAATTCAATTCATTATTTAAAGTTCAAAAAAGTTATATTATTTAGTCACAGTATGTTCTATTCATGCTTTATCTCTATGTTCATAGACACAGGGTACACCTCTTTGTACCCCCAATTCTAATTTTAAATATTCAATATATTGCTCCCAGAAATGGTGAAAGAAATACTCATGTCACCTCATTATCACAGTAATATTCTGGACAAAAAATGGAAAGGTCACTCTTATGATTGTACCAAAGCCTAAATGGAAAGTGAACATAGATTACTAAAAACATCCATGTCCAGGTTGCCTAATGCTATCAATTGTCAATCCTGTTGGTGACTACATATTTGTTTCTATCTAATTTATATATTCAAACTCAACCCTGTTGAAAATGACTAATTCTATCACTCACTTTATACTTTGCCTGATTTTGTAATGATTCTATTGATATCTGCTTTTCTACATATTTTCCCCAGTTCATCATAGTGACTGACTCTTCATATGTACTGACATCTACATTCACTCCATAACCGAAACCCTACTGGTAAAGAACTTTTGGTCCAAATACTATACTCACTCTTCTTCCTAAAGCTATCGACTATCTTCCTAATCCTAACGATTATCACTTTTTGCCTGGATGTTCTCTTCTAAATTCAATCATCATAGGTACAAGGTCCTACTCCCTTGTATATCGAATTATCTGAGACATCTTTGCAGAACATAATTCAAAGCTAAGTATCCCAATCAAGGGGAAAACCCTTCTGGGCTTCAAATCTTACCTAGATTTTTGTTTTCATACTTTCATTTCACATCTATATTCTTGTAAATATCACAGGTTCCCAATACCATTATTCATCACACAGAATGATTCATAACCCAAATCAAACCTGTTATTAACCCTAAGCGCACACTGTTCCCTCAATCTCATTTTACAGAAAAGCAGGGACAGAGTGGTTCTTACAATACAGGAAATTATGGGATCTTCCACCTGCTGAGAACCTCAAAGGTCCATGCAGAAATGACACCTGGAGAAGTTGTAGGCAGGTATGAAGGACCTGAGTGAGCAAAAGTCATCTTCCATGGCAAATAACCTGGTCAGGATGAAGGGATGTGTCTGAATCATCCTCTCTCTTTTTATTGTAGAGAAGATGGACCAAACCAGGCCTGTGTGGAGAGCTGTTCCTGGGTGCCTATGGTTGATATACCATTCTACCTTGTGAAACTGTCACAGGAAGTAGGGGAAGCCTCCATCTCATGGGACCCTTGGAAGCAACAGTTAGGACAAAGTGGTTGCCAAGGCAGTGACCTCATTCAGTTCCAAAGAATGTGACATACCTCATTTCCTTGGTGATGGAACTCTCTGAAATTTGTATCCAAGAAGCCAGGCACCCAGAGGCAGTCCCAGTCCCACTCCCAGTGGGCCTACTTGTTTGGATTTACCAAGGACAGAGTCAGTTTTCTTGGTACCTACTGATGTGAGGATGGCCTAATGCCTGGAGAACTCTAAAGAGGGACCTTTCCTGAGAAAGCAGGTAGTGGCTAACCACTTTTTCCTGACAACTACACAGAGTTGAACAAGGAAACAAGATCTGAGAGAAGACAGGCCATTTAGGGGGAACATAGTATGGCCCGCAGTCAGAGGAAACTCCGGATAGTCACAGACCTACTTGGGGTAAGGAGGTGCCTTTGTGGGAGTGGGTGTGGGTTTGTTGTTTTGTCTCATGTTCTGAGAATAGGTAGGAAAGGCGGTTTGTTTGGTTTGTAGTGGACAGTTTCTAGTAAGTTGTTTGACAAGGCGAGTGTTTCTGTTTCGGTGTATCCCAATGTGTCCGTTGTTGTAGACATTAAAAAGAGAATGCATTAATGGATGTGTCCTGTCTAGTATAAGTCTTCCCATAATTCATCCTGCCCAATATATGAATGGACTGCAGCTTGTCTTATCGATGTGCAACACCTACTATCTTTCTAAGTTGCTGTTTTCTTCCTGAATTCTGGCCACTCTCCAGAATAGGCTCATGGTTTTGTGTCCAAAATATGTACCACCTCCAAGCTCTGTGACATGTCCATGTAATGGATAGCTGAAGAGAATGGCGAGCATTTCAGAAAACTCAGATATCAGTGTGACCAGGAAAGTCTCAGTGCAGAAACCCTGCTTTGGGCAATATGCTTACTAATTGTTGTGTTGCACTGAATGTCAGGAAGGTCTTTGCCTCAGGCCACCCCTTTGTGAAACCTGAAGAAAACAGTTTTCAAATACAAATGAATGGGCATCACCTGTGGCTTCTGGCTTCATTGCTTTGAGAATGGATGTGTCTGAATCAGCCTCTTGGCCATGTGTGTGGCTGTGACTTAGGTTCTCAACACCTGATGAATCTAAAGAATGATCCCATGCGTGCATCCAAAACCATAAGGGCAAAAAATCATTCATTGTGGATGAAGTCTCTTGCCTTCCTCTGTTAGGTTCCTGAACTCCATCTAGTGAGAATAGGGATTCTTTGGGTCAAATGAGTACTTCAAATCTCTGCAGAGGTGTTTGGTTTTCGAATAACTTTAAATCACATAAAGAATCTATTCCTGAAATCAGTAGGCCTCAAATTGGAGAAACACAGAAGAATTAACGGCAGGCTTATTTGATCATTGCTGGTTCACAGAAACGGTGTCCAGGCCACCCTGACTTTAGGCAAATGAGGGGAAAACGAGCTGATTTTGGACACTGTCTTGGGCTGCGCCCCTCATGGAAACCTCCACCCAGAGGTTAAGATGATTGACTATATGGAATAAGATGAGGGCCATGTGGGAGTGTTTCGGTTTTAATTTTGGTCATTTGTGTGGCATTGGAAAAAATGACTGGGTCCACGTGGGCTTGAACTCTGGTGTGATTCCCCTTAGAGACTGGGTTTTAGAACTGAACTCAGAGAAGCATTGCCATGAATTTTGTTAGGATTTCAAGAGGCCACGCATGAAAGTCGCTCTTGGAAACTGAGACCTAGGCCCCGGGTGGATTTCCACAGAGGCCTGGGAATCTCAGCAAGGATATCACATGATTTTATTCTTAAAGACATGGCAGCCATAGTTGAGAGTCAAAACACACATGGACCTCACATTGTAGACCTCAATGGGCCTGGCCTAATGTGACCTTTTGACCACTCTTTGGAAAGCCTTGCCTGTGAGAGTTCTCCAGAGATTTCATTGAAATGAGCTTCCTCACCATTTAATGTTTGCTGAATGAATTGAAACCCACAGTGCCTCCAACTTCATGCTTGAAAAATGGCTAGATAAATACCATGAAATTTTTGAAATTTCTATGACCAGGTGGCACTGGAGAAACATTGGATGTCCTGTTGCTGATCATGAGTATACCAGACAGTGCCTTGATTTACGGAGTTTCATGAAAATGGTGTAGAATAGGATGGCAGTAAGTTGGAGCCTGCTGAGTAGTGGGTCTAGAGCAGTGGTGGGGAGGTGTTTGATAAAACATCCGTGGTAGGGCCATGTGGATCTACCATTGGATTCCAAATGGCTTTAACTGACGTGGTACAGACAGCAGACCCTTATATGTAAAGGCATCTTGTTATATGGAGAGTTTTCAGAGGAAAATTAAGAATCAGGTTGATATGGACAAGGGGGCAATGGGGCAAGCTGTGAGAGATCGAAGCTTATTTGGTGCATTCTCTTGCAGACCCTGACCCACCACACGTGACAGAACTCCCTCCAGCACTCTGTCCCAGATTAGCTCCTAGTATTTTGTGAAACAAATACCAAACTCACAGTGCAGCAGCAAAAATACCACAAAAAGTGGAGGAGGACCAAATGGCTTTACATCCACACGGGGAGAAACTTAGTCCCCAGTGGCCTCAGTTTACCTACAAAGAGTGGATTCAGCACTGCTTCATCTTGTTCATTGGAAAATAAGAAACCATGTCCTCCAGGTCACATAGATGCAGACCCAGCTTTGATGGTCTCACTACAAAGGAAGACAAATCTCCTGAAAACAACATATATTTCAAGTACAGAAGCTCAGAGGCAGTTTCTCAAAAAGTTTTTAGGCCAGCAGAGCTCCATATTTGTGGAGTGTTTACCCTGTCCCTTAGTTTTGCAAACTCCTCTACCACCTCCAAGGTTGTGAACTCCTGAGCATTTTTCATTCCAGATATGTATTCACTGATTTTGTAACTCTTCTCCTCTAATTGTGTCTTACTTGGGGTGAAGGTAATGTCAAGGCATTCTTCTGGATGAGAGCGGGAGGATATTTGTGCAGCATATATTTACATACACATTGGATTCATTTTCCAATTTTCCATTCGAAATGCTGAATTCCTGACACTAAGCCATACCTAGTAGACTCAGACTATTCATCCTAATATAATGGGAAAATTAACCCAACACAATAGAAATACAAGCACTTCAGAGGAGACATGTTGTATAGTTGGACTTGACATTTGCATTATATAAGGTAGGAGTTATAAATGTATTCAAATTTTAATGGACATATTCTCCATGTGTTTTTAAACTTAACAAATATGTGAATTCTTGTTTCCCTTTTCTGTAGCCTATTCACACATGTATATATATATATGAATATATAGAATCCTAGCAGGTATCACACGTACATTTTGTGAGGTGGCTGTCTTAGCAGATACAAATTGTGAGAAGAGTGCACTCCTCCTAAATGCTGTTGGAAATAAATTTCAACCTATAGGAGACCGTCCTAGTCGAACAACGTTATACATAAAGTCATATTCAGTAAAATAAATATTTTTGCATTTCTGGATGACATATATTTACTGATGAATTTCAATTGGCATTTATATTGGTACTTTTTAATGTCTGTGAGTGTTGTGTGTGTGTGTGTGTGTGTGTGTGTGTATAGATATAGATATAGATATACTCTCCAAATTTTTCAAAATATGAAATATATGTGTCTAATATACACTCTCTAAATTCATTCATGTTCATGTATGTGGATTTATAATCAACTTTCCACAAGATTATAATCAGAAATATTCATGCACCTGAAATACATATTTGTTTCCTAGTACTGAAAACTAACTTCAGTGAATGGTGCATACATATCCTAATTATTCTACAGTAACTGACCCAGTCTAACATCAATGCAAGTAGACTCCTATGGGACATGATATGTAATTTGTCATTCATTTGTATTCGACACTGGTACATTATTGTTTCTTCAGTTTTTGCACATCATAGGATATACATTTCACCCACAAGTTCACAAATTAATAGGCATTTGTTTCAACTTTAATCACTTCTTGCTTCAGAACACATGTATTGTCAGGGTTTCTTGACTGGTCTATTCATGAGACTTCTTACCAAACACATTATTTTGAATTTCCATAATCATTTTGAAGCAAAACTCACAAACTCTTCATGATAAAAGAAAACACTAATATTTCCATTAGATAAATAACTGGTTGGAATTAATGATTGTATATCAATATACGATTTCCTTTAATTTTTCAGATATCAGTTCAATGCATTATTTAAAGTTCAAAAAAGTTATATTATTTATTCACAGTATGGTCTATTCATGCTTTTTCTCTATGTTCATACAAACAGGGTACACCTCTTTGTACAACCAATTCTAATTTTACATCTTCAATATATTGCTCCCAGAAATGGTGAAAGAAATACTCATGTCACCTCATTATCACAGTAATATTCTGGACAAAAAATGGAAAGGTCACACTTATGATTGTACCAAAGCCTAAATAGAAAGTGAACATGGATTTCTAAAAACATCCATGTCCAGGTTGCCTAATGCTGTCAATTGTCAATTCTATTGGTGACTACATATTTGTTTTTTCCTAATTTATATATTCAAACTCAACCCTGTTGAAAATGTCTAATTCTATCACTCACTTTATACTTTGCCTCATTTCGTAATGTTTCTATTGATATCGGCTTTTCTACATATTTTCCCCAGTTCAACATACTGACTGACTCTTCATATGTGTTGACATTTACATTCACTCTATAACCGAAAGTCTATTGCTAAAGAACTTTTGGTCCAAATCCTATACTCACTCTTCTTCCTAAACCTACCGACTATCTTCCTAATCCTACTGAATATCCCTTTTTGACTGGATGTTCTCTTCTAAATTCAATCATCCAATTTACAAGGTCCTATGCCATTGTATATCGAATTATCTGAGACAACTTTGCAGAACATAATTCAAAGCTAAGTATCCCAATCAAGGGCAAAACTATTCTGGGCTTCAAATCATACCTTGATTTCTGTTTTCATACTTATATTTCACCTCTATATTCTTGTAAATATTGCATGTTTCCAATACCATTATTCATCGCACAGAATCATTCCTAACCCAAATGAAACCTGTTTTTAACCCCAAGTATACACTGTTCCCTCAATCAATTTACAGAAGAGCAGGGACAGAGTGGTTCTTACAGTACAGGAAAGTTGGGGGCCTTCCACCTGATGAGAACCTCAAATGTCCATGCATAAATGATACCTGGAGAAGTTGTAGGCAGGTATGAAGCACCAGAGAGAGCAAAAGTCCTCTTCCATGGAAAAGAACCTGGTCAGGATGAAGGGATGTGTCTGAATCTGCCTCTCTCTTCTTATTTTAGAGATGATGGACCAAACCAGGCATGAGTGGAGAGCTGTTCCCGGGTGCCAATGGTTGATGTACATTCTACCTTATGAAAGTGTCACAGGAAGTAGGGGCAACCTCCATCTTATGTTACACTTGGAAGCAACTGTTTGGACAAAGTGGGTGCCAAGGCACGGACCTCATTCAGTTCCAAAGAATGTGACATACCTCATTTCCTTGGTGATGGAACTCTCTGAACTTGGTATCCAAGAAGCCAGGCACCCAGATGCAGTCCAAGTCCCAGTCCCAGTGGGCTCACTTGTTTGGATTTACCAAGGACAGTCAGTTTTCTTGGTACCTAATGATGTGAGGATGGCCAAATGCCAGGAGAGCTGTGAAGATGGATCTTTCCTGAGAAAAAGGGTAGTGTCTAACCACTTTTTCCTGACATCTTCACAGAGTTGGTCAATGAAACAAGATCTGAGAGAAGACAGTCCATTTTGGGGGAACATAGTATGGCCCACTAGTCAGAGGACACTCCGGATAGTCACAGACCTACTTGGGGGAAGGAGGTGCCTTTGGGGGAGTGGGTGTGGATTTGTTGTTTTGTCTCATGTTCTGAGAATAGGTAGGAAAGGCGGTTTGTTTGGTTTGGAATGGACAGTTTCTAGTAAGTCATTTGACACGGCGAGTTTTTCTGTTTCTGTGTATCCCCCTGTGTTCGTTTTTGTAGACATTAGAAAAGAGAATGCATTAATGGGTGTGTCCTGTCTAATATAAATCTTCCCATAATTCATCCTGCCCAATATATGAAAGGACTGCAGCTTGTCTTATGGATGTGCAACACCTGCTATCTTTCTAAGTTGTTGTTTTCTTTTTGAATTCTGGACACTTTCCAGAATAGGCTCATGGATTTGTGTCCAAAATATGTACCACCTCCAAGCTCTGTGAAATGGCCATGTACTGGATAGCTGAAGAGAATGGTGAGAATCTCAGAAAACTCAGATATCAGTGTGACCAGGATAGTCTCAGTGCAGAAACCCTGCTTTGGGCCTTTTGCTTACTTATTGTTGTGTTGCACTCAATGTCAGGAAGGTCTTTGCCTCAGGCCACTCCTTTGTGAAGCCTGAAGAAAACAGTTTTCAAATGGAAATGAATGGGCTTCACCTGTGGCTCTTTGCTTAATTGCTTTGGAAAGGGATGTGTCTTTATCAGCCTCTTGGACCTGTGTGTGGCTGTGACTTAGATTCACAGAACCTGATGGATCTTAAGAATGATCCCATGTGAGCTTCCAAAACCAAAATGGCAAAAATATCATTCATTGTGGATGAAGTCTCTTTCCTTCCTCTGTTAGGTTCCTGCACTCCATCAAATGAGAATAGGGATTCTTTGGGTCAAATGAGTTCTTCAAAGCCCTGCAGAGGTGCTTGTGTTTTCGCATGACTCTAAATCACCTAAAGAATCGTTACCTAAAATCAGTAGGCATCAAATTGGAGAAACACAGAAGTATTAACGGCAGGCTTATTTGTTCACTCCTGGTTCACAGAAACGGTTTCCAGGCTACCCTGACTTTAGGAAAATGAGGGGCAAACGAGCTGATTTTGGACACTGTCTTGGGCTGCGCCCCTCATGGAAACCTCCACCCAGAGGTTAAGATGATTGACTATATGGAATAAGATGAGGGCCATGTGGGAGTGTTTTGATTTTAATTTTGGTCATTTGTGTGGCATTGGAAAAAATGACTGGGTCCACGTGGGCTTGAACTCTGGTGTGATTCCCCTTAGAGACTGGGATTTGGAACTGAACTCAGAGAAGCATTGGCATGAATTTTGTTGGGATTTTAAGAGGCCACGCATGAAAGTCGCTCTTGGAAACTGAGACCTAGGACCCGGTGGATTTCCACAGAGGCCTGGGAATCTCAGCAAGGATATCACATGATTTTATTCTTAAAGAAATGGCAGCCATAGTTTAGAGTCAAAACACACATGGACCTCACATTGTAGACCTCAATGGGCCTGGCCTAATGTGACCTTTTGTTCACTCTTTGGGAAGCCTTGCCTGTGAGGGTTCTCCAGAGATTTCATTGAAATGAGCTTCCTAACAATTTAATGTTTGCTGAATGAATTGAAACCCACAGTGCCTCCAACTTCATGCTTGAAAAATGGCTAAATAAATACCATGAAATTTTTGAATTTCCAATGACCAGGTGGCACTGGAGAAACATTGGATGTCCTGTTGCTGATCATGAGTATACCAGACAGTGCCTTGATTTACTGAGTTTCATAAAAATGGTGTAGAACAGAGATGCCAGTAAGTTGGAGTCTGCTGAGTAGTGGGTCTAGAGCAGTGGTGGGGAGGTGTTTGATAAAACATCCGTGGTAGTGCCATGTGGATCTACCATTGGATTCCAAATGGCTTGTAACTGATATGGTGCAGCCAGCAGACCCTTATATGTAAAGGCATCTTGTTATTGGAGAGTTTTCAGAGGAAAATTAAGAATCAGGTTGATATGTACATGGGGTCAATGGGGCAAGCTGTGAGAGATAGAAGCCTAGTTGGTGCATTCTCTTGCAGACCCTGACCCACCACACGTGACAGAACTCCCTCCAGCACTGTGTCCCAGTTTAGTTCCTAGTATTTCGGGAAACAAATACCAAACTCACAGTGCAGCAGCAAAAACACCACAAAAAGTGGAGGAGGACCAAATGGCTTCACAGTCCACACGGGGAGAAACTTAGTACCCAGTGGTCTCACTTTACCTACAAAGAGAGGATTCAGCACTGCTTCATCTTGTTCATTGGAAAATAAGAAACCATGTCCTCCAGGTCACATAGATGCAGACCCAGCTTTGATGGTCTCACTACAAAGGAAGCCAAATCTCCTGAAAACAACATATATTTCAAGTACAGAAGCTCAGAGGCAGTTTCTCAAAAAGTTTTTAGGCCAGCAGAGCTCCATGTTTGTGGAGTGTTTACCCTGTCCCTTAGTTTTTCTAAACTCCAAGGTTGTGAACTCCTGAGCATTTTCCATTCCAGATATGTATTCACTGATTTTGTAACTCTTCTCCTCTAATTGTGTCTTACTTGGGGTGAAGGTAATGTCAAGGCATTCTTCTGGATGAGAGCGGGAGGATATTTGTGCAGCATATATTTACATACACATTGGATTCATTTTCCAATTTTCCATTCGAAATGCTGAATTCCTGACACTAAGCCATACCTAGTAGACTCAGACTATTCATCCTAATACAATGGGGAAAATTAACACAACACAATAGAAATACAAGCACTTCAGAGGAGACATGTTGTATAGTTGGACTTGACATTTGCATTATATAAGGTAGGAGTTATAAATCTAGTCAAATTTTAATTGAAATATTCTCCATGTGTTTTTAAACTTAACAAATATGTGAATTCTTGTTTCTCTTTTCAGTAGCCTATTCACACATGTATATTTATATGCATATGTAGAATCCTACCAGGTATCACACGTACATTTTTGTGAGATGGCTGTCTTGGCAGATACAAATTGTGAGAAGAGTGCACTCCTCCTAAATGCTGTTGGAAATGAAAATTCAACCTATAGGAGAGCGTCCTAGTAAAACAACATTATACATAAACTCATGTTCAGCAAAATAAATATTTTTGCATCTGTGGATCATATATATTTACTGATCAATTTCGATTGGCATTTATATTGGTATTTTTTAATGTCTGTGAATGTTGTGTGTGTGTGTGTGTGTGTGTCTGTGGATATAGATATAGATATAGATATAGATATAGATATACTCCCCAAATATTTCAAAATATGAAATATATATGTCTAATATACACTCTCTAAATTCATTCATGTTCATGTATGTGGATTTATAATCAACTTTTCACAAGATTATAATCAGAAATATTCATCCACCTGAAATATATATTTGTTTCCTAGTACTGAAAACTAACTTCAGTGAATGGTGCATACATATTATAATTATTCTACAGTAACCGACCCAGTATAACATCAATGCAAGTAGACTCCTATGGGACATGATATGTAATTTGTCATTCATTTGTATTCGACACTGGTACATTATTGTTTCTTCAGTTTTTGCAAATCATAGGATATACATTTCATCCACAAGTTCACAAATTAATAGGCATTTGTTTCAAATTTAATCACTTCTTGCTTCAGAACACATGTATTGTCAGGGTTTCTTGAATGGTCTTTTCATGAGACTTCTTTCCAAACACATTATTTTGAATTTCCATAGTCATTTTGAAGCAAAACTCACACACTCTTCATGATAAACCAAAACACTAATATTTCGTTTAGATATATAACTGGTTGGAATGAATGATTGTATATCAATATACGATTTTCTTTAATTTTTCAGATATCAGTTCAATTCATTATTTAAAGTTCAAAAAAGTTATATTATTTATTCACAGTATGGTCTATTCATGCTTTTTCTCTATGTTCATAGAAACAGGGTACACCTCTTTGTACCCCCGATTCTGATTTTACATCTTCAATATATTGCTCCCAGAAATGGTGAAAGAATTACTCATGTCACCTCATTATCACAGTAATATTCTGGACAAAAAATGGAAAGGTCACACTTATGATTGTACCAAATCCTAAATGGAAAGTGAACATGGATTTCTAAAAACATCCATGTCCAGGTTGCCTAATGCTGTCAATTGTCAATCCTATTGGTGACTACATTTTTGTTTTTTTCCTAATTTATATATTCAAACTCAATCCTGTTGAAAATGTCTAATTCTATCACTCACTTTATACTTTGCCTGATTTCGTAATGTTTCTATTGATCTCTGCTTTTCTACATATTTTTCCCAGTTCAACATGGTGACTGACTCTTCATATGTGCTGACATTTACATTCACTCTATAACCGAAAGTCTATTGTTAAAGAACTTTTGGTCCAAATCCTATACTCACTCTTCTTCCTAAACCTACCAACTATCTTCCTAATCCTACTGAATATCCCTTTTTGACTGGGTGCTCTCTTCTAAATTCAATCATCCAATTTAGAAGGTCC
Source organism: Callospermophilus lateralis (assembly GCF_048772815.1). NCBI lineage: Eukaryota > Metazoa > Chordata > Mammalia > Rodentia > Sciuridae > Callospermophilus > Callospermophilus lateralis. Next base: position 157,033 of record NW_027516705.1, read on the forward strand.
TATGCCATTGTATATCGAATTATCTGAGACATCTTTGCAGAACATAATTCAAAGCTAAGTATCCCAATCAAGGGCAGAACCCTTATGGGCTTCAAATCATACCTAGATTTCTGTTTTCATATTTATATTTCACATCTATATTTTGTAAGCATTGCAGGTTCCCAATACCATTATTCATTGCACAGAATCATTCGTAACCCATATCAAACCTGTTTTTAACCCCTATTATACACTGGTCCCTCAATCATCTTACAGAAGAGCAGGGACAGAGTGGTTCTTACAATACAGGAAAGTTGGGGATATTCCACCTGATGAGAACCTCAAAGGTCCATGCAGAAATGATACCTGTAGAAGTTGTAGGCAGGTATGAAGGACCTGAGATAGCAAAAGTCATCTTCCATGGCAAATATCTTGGTCAGAAAGAAGGGATGTGTCTTATTGCAGAGAAGATGGACCAAACCAGGCCTGTGTGGAGAGCTGTTCCTGGGTGCCTATGGTTGATATACCATTCTCCCTTGTGAAAGTGTCACAGGAAGTAGGGGAAGCCTCCATATCATGGGACCCTTGGAAGCAACATTTAGGACAATGTGGTTGCCAAGGAAGTGACTCATTCAGTTCCAAAGAAAGTGACATACCTCATTTCCTTGGTGATGGAACTCTCTGAAATTTGTATCCAAGAGGCCAGGCACCCAGAGGCAGTCCCAGTCCCAGTCCCAGTGGGCTCACTTGTTTGGATTTACCAAGGACAGAGTCAGTTTTCTTGGTACCTACTGATGTGAGGATGGCCTAATGCCAAGAGAACTCTGAAGATGGACCTTTCCTGAGAAAGCAGGTAGTGGCTCACCACTTTTTCCTGAAAATTACAAAGAGTTGAACAAGGAAACAAGATCTGAGAGAAAACAGGACATTTCGGGGGAACATAGTATGGCCCCCAGTCAGAGGACACTCCGGATAGTCACAGACCTACTTGGGGGAAGGAGGTGCCTTTGTGGGAGTGGGTGTGGGTTTGAGGTTTTGTCTCATGTTCTGAGAATAGGTAGGAAAGGCTGTTTGTTTGGTTTGGAGTGGACAGTTTCTAGTAAGTTGTTTGATCAGGCGAGTGTTTCTGTTTCGGTGTATCCCAATGTGTCCGTTGTTGTAGACATTAAAAAGAGAATGCATTAATGGAGGTGTCCTGTCTAGTATAAATCTTCCCATAATTCATCCCGCCCAATATATGAATGGACTGCAGCTTGTCTTATCGATGTGCAACACCTGCTATCTTTCTACGTTGCTGTTTTCTTCCTGAATTCTAGCCACTCTCCAGAATAGGCTCATGGTTTTGTGTCCAAAATATGTACCACCTCCAAGCTCTGTGACATGGCCATGTACTGGATAGCTGAAGAGAATGGCGAGCATCTCAGAAAACTCAGATATCAGTGTGACCAGGAAAGTCTCAGTGCAGAAACCCTGCTTTGGGCCTTTTGCTGACTTATTGTTGTGTTGCACTGAATGTCAGGAAGGTCTTTGCCTCAGGCCACCCTTTTGTGAAGCCTGAAGAAAACAGTTTTCAAATGGAAATGAATGGGCATCACCTGTGCCTTCTGGCTTCATTGCTTTGGGAAAGGATGTGTCTGAATCAGCCTCTTGGCCATGTGTGTGGCTGTGACTTAGATTCTCAGCACCTGATGAATCTAAAAATGATCCCCTGCGTGCATCCAAAACCATAAGCGCAAAAAATCTTTCATTGTGGATGAATTCTCTTGCCTTCCTCTGTTAAAATCCTGAACTCCATAAGTGAGAATAGGGATTCTTTGGGTCAAATGAGTTCTTCAAATCTCTGCAGAGGTGCTTGGGTTTTCGAATAACTTTAAATCACATAAAGAATGTATTCCTGAAATCAGTAGGCCTCAAATTGGAGAAACACAGAAGAATTAACGGCAGGCTTATTTGATCATTCCTGGTTCACAGAAACGGTGTCCAGGCCACCCTGACTTTAAGCAAATGAGGGGCAAAGGAGCTGATTTTGGACACTGTCTTGGGCTGCGCCCCTCATGGAAACCTCCAGCCAGAGGTTAAGATGAGTTACTATATGGAATAAGATGAGGGCCATGTGGGAGTGTTTCGGTTTTAATTTTGGTCATTTGTGTGACAGTTGGAAGAAATGACTGTGTCCACGTGGGCTTGAACTCTGGTGTGATTCCCCTTAGAGACTGGGTTTTGGAACTGAACTCAGAGAAGCATTGGCATGAATTTTGTTGTGATTTTAAGAGGCCACGCATGAAAGTCGCTCTTGGAAACTGAGACCTAGGCCCCGGGTGGATTTCAACAGAGGCCTGGGAAACTAAGCAAGGATATCACATGATTTTATTCTTAAAGAAATGGCAGCCATAGTTGAGAGTCAAAACACACATGGACCTCACATTGTAGACCTCAATGGGCCTGGCCTAATGTGACCTTTTGTCCACTCTTTGGGAAGCCTTGCCTTTTAGAGTTCTCCAGAGATTTCATTGAAATGAGCTTCCTCACCATTTAATGTTTGCTGAATGAATTGAAACCCACAGTGCCTCCAACTTCATGCTTGAAAAATGGCTAGATAAATACCATGAAATTTTTGAAATTCCTATGACCAGGAGGCACTGGAGAAACATTGGATGTCCTGTTGCTGATTATGAGTATACCAGACAGTGCCTTGATTTACTGAGTTTCATGAAAATGGTGTAGAACAGAGATGCCAGTAAGTTGGAGCCTGCTGAGTAGTGGGTCTAGAGCAGTGGTGGGGAGGTGTTTGATAAAACCTCCGTGGTAGGGCCATGTGGATCTACCATTGGATTCCAAATGGCTTGTAACTGACATGGTGCAGCCAGCAGACCCTTATATGTAAAGGCATCTTGTTATATGGAGAGTCTTCAGAGGAAAATGAAGAATCAGGTTGATATGGACAAGGGGGCAATGGGCCAAGCTGTGAGAGATAGAAGCCTAGTTGGTGCATTCCCTTGCAGACCGTGACCAACCACACGTGACACAACTCTCTCCAGCACTGTATCCCAGTTTAGCTCCTAGTATTTCGTGAAACAAATACCAAACTCACAGTGCAGTAGCAAAAACACCACAAAAAGTGGAGGAGGACCAAATGGCTTCACAGTCCACACGGGGAGAAACTTAGTCTCCAGTGGCCTCAGTTAACCTACAAAGAGAGGATTCAGCACTGCTTCATCTAGTTCTTTGGAAAATAAGAAACCATGTCCTCCAGGTCACATAGATGCAGACCCAGCTTTGATGGTCTCACTACAAAGGAAGCCTAATCTCCTGAAAACAACATATATTTCAAGTGCGGAATCTCAGAGGAGTTTCTCAAAAAGTTTTTAGGCCAGCAGAGCTCCATGTTTGTGGAGTGTTTACCCTGTCCCTTAGTTTTGGAAACTTTTCTACCACCTCCAAGGTTGTGAACTCCTGAGCATTTTCCATTCCAGATATGTATTCACTGATTTGGTAACTCTTCTCCTCTAATTGTGTCTTACTTGGGGTGAAGGTGATGTCAAGGCATTCTTCTGGATGAGAGCGGGAGGAAATTGTATGTAAATATATTTACATACGCATTGGATTCATTTTCAAATTTTCCATTCGAAGTACTGAATCCCTGACACTAACCCATACCTGGTAGACTTAGACAGTTCATCCTAATATAATGGGGAAAATTAACCCAACACAATAGAAATACAAGCACTTCAGAGGAGACATGTTGTATAGGTGGACTTGACATTTGTATTATATAAGGTAGGAGTTATAAATCTAGTCAAATTTTAATTGAAATATTCTCCATGTGTTTTTAAACTTAACAAATATGTGAATTCTTGTTTCCCTTTTCTATAGCCTATTCACACATGTATATTTATATGCATATATAGAATCCTACCAGGTATCACATGTACATTTTTGTGAGGTGGCTGTCTTGGCAGATACAAATTGTGAGAAGAGTTCACTCATCCTAAATGCTGTTGGAAATGAAAATTCAACCTATAGGAGAGCGTCCTAGTACAACAACATTATACATAAACTCATGTTCAGTAAAATAAATATGTTTGCATCTGTGGATGATATATATTTACTGATGAATTTCGATTGGCATTTATATTGGTACTTTTAAATGTCTGTGAGTGTTGTGTGTGTGTGCGTGTGTGTGTGTGTATATATATATATATATATATATATATATATATATATATATAGATAGATAGATAGATAGATATAGATATAGATATATATATAGATGTTGATATAGATATAGATATACTCTCCAAATTTTTCAAAATATGGAATATATGTGTCTAATATACACTCTCTAAATTCATTCATGTTCATGTATGTGGATTTGTAATCAACTTTTCACAAGATTATAATCAGAAATATTCATCCACTTGAAATACATATTTGTTTCCTAGTACTGAAAACTAACTTCAGTGAATTGTGCATACAAATCCTAATTATTCTACAGTAACTGACCCAGTCTAACATCAATGCAAGCAGACTCCTATGGGACATGATATGTAATTTGTCATTCATTTGTATTCGACACTGCTACATTATTGTTTCCTCAGTTTTTGCACATCATAGGATATACATTTCATCCACAAGTTCACAAATTAATAGGCATTTGTTTCAACTTTAATCACTTCTTGCTTCAGAACACATGTATTGTCAGGGTTTCTTGAATGGTCTTTTCATGAGACTTCTTTCCAAACACATTATTTTGAATTTCCATAATCATTTTGAAGCAAAACTCACACACTCTTTATGATAAACCAAAACATTAATATTTCCATTAGATATATAACTGGTTGGAATGAATGATTGTATATCAATATACGACTTCCTTTAATTTTTCAGATATCAGTTCAATTCATTATTTAAAGTTCAAAAAAGTTATATTATTTATTCACAGTATGGTCTATTCATGCTTTTTCTCTATGTTCATAGAAACAGGGTACACCTCTTTCTACCCACGATTCTATTTTACATCTTCAATATATTGCTCCCAGAAATGGTGAAAGAAATACTCATGTCACCTCATTATCACAGTAATATTCTGGACAAAAAATGGAAAGGTCAAACTTATGATTGTACCAAAGCCTAAATGGAAAGTGAACATGGATTTCTAAAAACATCAATTTCCAGGTTGCCTAATGCTGTCAATTGTCAATCCTATTGGTGACTACATTTTTGTTTTTTCCTAGTTTATATATTCAAACTCAACCCTGTTGAAAATGTCTAATTCTATCACTCACTTTATACTTTGCCTCATTTCGTAATGTTTCTATTGATATCTGCTTTTCTACATATTTTCCCCAGTTCAACATAGTGACTGACTCTTCATATGTGCTGAAATATACATTCACTCTATAACTGAAAGTCTATTGCTAAAGAACTTTTGTTCCAAATCCTATACTCACACTTCTTCCGAAACCTACTGACTATCTTCCTAATCCTACTGAATATCCCTTTTTGACTAGATGTTCTCTTCTAAATTCAATCATCCAATGTACAAGGTCCTATGCCATTGTATATCGAATTATCTGAGACAAATTTGCAGAACATAATTCAAAGTTCAGTATCCCAATCAAGGGCAGAACCCTTCTGGGCTTCAAATCATACCTAGATTTCTGTTTTCATACTTATATTTCACCTCAATATTCTTGTAAATATTTCAGGTTCCCAGTAGCATTATTCATCGCACAGAGTCATACGTAACCAAAATCAAACCTGTTTTTAACCCCCAGTATACACTGTTCCCTCAATCATTTTACAGAAGAGCAGGGACAGAGTGGTTCTTACAATACAGGAGAGTTGGGGACCTTCCACATGAAGAGAACCTCAAATGTCCATGCACAAATGATACCTGGAGAAGTTGTAAGCAGGTATGAAGCACCTGAGAGAGCAAAAGTCATCTTCCATGGCAAACAACCTGGTCAGGATGAAGGGATGTGTCTGAATAGGCCTCTCTCTTCTTATTGTAGAGAACATGGACCAAACCAAGCCTGGGTGGAGAGCTGTTCCCGGGTGCCAATGGTTGATATACATTCTACCTTATGAAAGTGTCACAGGAAGTAGGGGCAAACTCCATCTTATGTTACCCTTGGAAGCAACTGTTAGGACAAAGTGGTTGCCAAGGCAGTGACCTCATTCAGTTCCAAAGAATGTGAGATACCTCAGTTCCTTGGTGATGGAACTCTCTGAACTTGGTATCCAAGAAGCCAGGCAGCCAGAGGCAGTCCCAGTCCCAGTCCCAGTGGGCTCACTTGTTTGGATTTACCAAGGACAGAGTCAGTTTTCTTGGTACCTAATGATGTGAGGAAGGCCAAATGCCAAGAGAGCTCTGAAGATGGACCTTTCCTGCGAAAACAGGTAGTGGCTAACCACTTTTTCCTGACTTATTCACAGAGTTGTTCAAGGAAACAAGATCGGAGAGAAGACAGGACATTTCGGGGGAACATAGTATGGTCCACCAGTCAGAGGACACCCCAGATAGTCACAGACCTACTTGGGGGAAGGAGGTGCCTTTGTGGGAGTGGGTGTGGGTTTGTTGTTTTGTCTCATGTTCTGAGAATAGATAGGAAAGGCGGTTTGTTTGGTTTGGAGTGGACAGTTTCTAGTAAGTTGTTTGATCAGGCGAGTGTTTCTGTTTTTGTGTATTCCCCTGTGTCCATTGTTGTAGACATTAGAAAAGAGAATGCATTAATGGATGTGTCCTGTCTAGTATAAATCTTCCCATAATTCATCCTGCCAATATATAAATGGACTGCAGCTTGTCTTATCGATGTGAAACATCTGCTATCTTTCTAAGTTGTTGTTTTCTTCCCGAATTCTGGCCACTCTCCAGAATAGGCTCATGGATTTGTGTCCAAAATGGTACCACCTCCAAGCTCTGTGACATGGCCACGTACTGGATAGCTGAAGAGAATGGCGAGCATCTCAGAAAACTCAGATATCAGTGTGACCAGGAAAGTCTCAGTGCAGAAAACCTGCTTTGGGCCTTTTGCTTACTTATTGTTGTGTTGCACTGAATGTCAGGAAGGTCTTTGCCTCAGGCCACCCCTTTGTGAAGCCTGAAGAAAACAGTTTTCAAATGGAAATGAATGGGCCTCCCCTGTGGCTCCTTCCTTAATTGCTTTGGAAAGGGATGTGTCTTTATCAGACTCTTGGACCTGTGTGTGGCTGTGACTTAGATTCTCAGCACCTGATGGATCTTAAGAATGATCCCATGTGAGCTTCCAAACCCAAAATGTCAAAAAATATCATTCATTGTGAATGAAGTCTCTTGCTTTCCTCTGTTAGGTTCCTGCACTCCATCAAATGAGAATAGGGATTCTTTGGGTCAAATGAGTTCTTCAAAGCCCTGCAGAGGTGCTTGTGTTTTCGCATGACTCGAAATCACCTAAAGAATCGATACCTAAATTCAGTAGGCCTCAAATTGGAGAAACACAGAAGTATTAACGGCAGGCTTATTTGTTCACTCCTCATTCACAGAAACGGTTTCCAGGCTACCCTGACTTTAGGCAAATGAGGGGCAAAGGAGCTGATTTTGGACACTGTCTTGGGCTGCGCCCCTAATGGAAACCTCAAGCCAGAGGTTAAGATGATTGACTATATGGAATAAGATGAGGGCCATGTGGGAGTGTTTTGGTTTTAATTTTGGTCATTTGTGTGGCATTGGAAAAAATGACTGGGTGTACGTGGGCTTGAAATCTGGTGTCATTCCCCTTAGAGACTGGGTTTTGGAAGTGAACTCAGAGAAGCATTGCCATGAATTTTGTTGGGATTTTAAGAGGCCACGCATGAAAGTCACTCTTGGAAACTGAGACCTAGACCCCGGGTGCATTTCCACAGAGGCCTGGGAATTTCAGCAAGGATATCACATGATTTTATTCTTAAAGAAATGGCAGCCATAGTTGAGAGTCAAAACACACATGGACCTCACATTGTAGACCTCAATGGTCCTTTCCTAATGTGACCTTTTTACACTATTTGCGAAGCCTTGCCTGTGAGAGTTCTCCAGAGAATTCATTGAAATGAGCTTCCTCACCATTAAATGTTTGCTGAATGAATGGAAACCCCCATTGCCTCCAACTTCATGCTTGAAAAATGGCTAGATAAATACCATGAATTTTTTGAAATTCCTATGACCAGGTGGCACTGGAGAAATATTGGATGTCCTGTTACTGTTCATGAGTATACCAGACATTGCCTTTATTTACTGAGCTTCATGAAAATGGTGTAGAACAGAGATGCCAGTAAGTTGGAGCCTGCTGAGTAGTGGGTCTAGAGCAGTGGTGGGGAGGTGTTTGATAAAACATCCGTGGTAGGGCCATGTGGATCTACCATTGGATTCCAAATGGCTTGTAACTGACATGGTGCAGCCAGCGGACCCTTATATGTAAAGGCATCTTGTTATATGGAGAGTTTTCAGAGGAAATTTAAGAATCAGGTTTATATGGACAAGGGGGCATTGGGGCAAGCTGTGAGAGATAGGAGCCTAGTTGGTGCATTCTCTTGCAGACCCTGACCCACCACACGTGACAGAACTCCCTCCAGCACTGTGTCCCAGGTTAGCTCCTAGTATTTCGTGAAACAAATACCAAACTCACAGTGCAGCAGCAAAAACACCACAAAAAGTGGAGGAGGACCAAATGGCTTCACAGTCCACACGGGGAGACACTTAGTCCCCAGTGGCCTCAGTTTACCTACAAAGAGAGGATTCAGCACTGCTTCATCTTGTTCATTGGAAAATAAGAAACCATGTCCTCCAGGTCACATAGATGCAGACCCAGCTTTGATGGTCTCACTACAGAGGAAGCCAAATCTCCTGAAAACAACATATATTTGAAGTGCGGAAGCTCAGAGGCAGTTTCTCAAAAAGTTTTTAGGCCAGGAGAGCTCCATGTTTGTGGAGTGTTTACCCTGTTCCTTAGTTTTGGAAACTCCTCTACCACCTCCAAGGTTGTGAACTCCTGAGCATTTTCCATTCCAGATATGTATTCACTGATTTTGTAACTCTTCTAATCTAATTGTGTCTTACTTGGGGTGAAGGTAATGTCAAGGCATTCTTCTGGATGAGAGCGGGAGGATATTTGTGCAGCATATATTTACATACACATTGGATTCATTTTCCAATTTTCCATTCGAAGTACTGAATCCCTAACACTAACCCATACCGAGTAGACTCAGACTATTCATCCTAATATAATGGGGAAAATTAACCCAACACAAAAGAAATACAAGCACTTCAGAGGAGACATGTTGTATAGTTGGACGTGACATTTGCATTATATTAGTTAGGAGATATAAATCTAGTAAAATTTTAATGGAAATATTCTCCATGTGTTTTTAAACTTAACAAATATGTGAATGCTTGTTTCCTTTTTCTGTAGCCTATTCACACAAGTATATTTATATGCATATATAGAATCCTACCAGGTATCACACGTACATTTCTGTGAGGTGGCTGTCTTGGCAGATACAAATTGTGAGAAGAGTTCACTCCTCCTAAATGCTGTTGGAAATGAAAATTCAACCTATAGGAGAGCGTCCGAGTAGAACAACATAATACATAAACTCATGTTCAGTAAAATAAATATGTTTGCATCTGTGGATGATATATATTTACTGATGAATTTCGATTCGCATTTATATTGGCACTTTTTAATGTCTGTGAGTGTTGTGTGTGTGTGTGTGTGTGTGTGTGTAGATATAGATATAGATATCCTCTCCAAATTTTTCAAAATATGAAATATATATGTCTAATATACACTCTCTAAATTCATTCATGTTCATGTATGTGGATTTATAATCCACTTTTCACAAGATTATAATCAGAAATATTCATCCACCTGAAATACATATTTGTTTCCTAGTACTGAAAACTAACTTCAGTGAATGGTGCATACAAATCCTAATTATTCTACAGTAACTGACCCAGCCTAACATCAATGCAAGTAGACTCCTATGGGACATGATATGTAATTTTTCATTCACTTGTATTCGACACTGGTACATTATTGTTTCTTCAGTTTTTGAACATCATAGGATATACATTTCATCCACAAGTTCACAAATTAATAGGCATTTGTTTCAACTTTAATCACTTCTTGCTTCTGAACACATGTATTCTCAGGGTTTCTTGACTGGTCTTTTCATGAGACTTCTTTCCATAAACATTATTTTGAATTTCCATAATCATTTTTAAGCAAAACTCACACACTCTTCATGATAAACCAAAACACTAATATTTCCATTAGATATATCACTGGTTGGAATGAATGATTGTATATCAATATACGATTTCCTTTAATTTTTCAGATATCAGTTCAATTCATTATTTAAAGTTCAAAAAAGTTATATTATTTATTCACAGTATGGTCTATTCATGCTTTTTCTCTATGTTCATAAAACAGGGTACACCTCTTTGTACCCCGATTCTTATTTTACATCTTCAATATATTGCTCCCAGAAATGGTGAAAGAAATACTCATGTCACCTCATTATCACAGTAATATTCTGGACAAAAATGGAAAGGTCACACTTATGATTGTACCAAAACCTAAATGGAAGGTGAACATGGATTTCAAAAAACATCCGTGTCCAGGTTGCCTAATGCTGTCAATTGTCAATCCTATTGGTGACTACATTTTTGTTTTTTCCTAATTTATATATTCAAACCCAACCCTGTTGAAAATGTCCAATTCTATCACTCAATTTATAATTTGCCTGATTTCGTAATGTTTCTATTGATATCTGCTTTTCTACATATTTTCCCCAGTTCAACATAGTGACTGACTCTTCATATGAGCTGACATTTACATTCACTCTATAACCAAAAGTGTATTGCTAAAGAACTTTTGGTCCAAATCCTATACTCACTCTTCTTCCTAAACCTACCGACTATCTTCCTAATCCTACTGAATATCCCTTTTTGACTGGATGTTCTCTTCTAAATTCAATCATCCATTGTACAAGGTCCTATGCCATTGTATATCGAATTATCTGAGACATCTTTGCAGAACATAATTCAAAGCTAAGTATCCCAATCAAAGGCAAAACCCTTCTGGGCTTCAAATCATACCTAGATTTCTCTTTTCATACTTATATATCACCTCTATATTCTTGTAAATATTGCAGGTTACCAATACCATTATTCATCGCACAGAATCGTTCGTAACCCAAATCAAACCTGTTTTTTACCCCAGGTATACACTGTGCCCTCAATCATTTTACAGAAGAGCAGGGACAGAGTGGTTCTTACAATACAGGAAAGTTGGGGACCTTCCACCTAATGAGAACCTCAAATGTCCATGCAAAAATGATACCTGGAGAAGTTGTACGCAGGTATGAAGCAACTGAGAGAGCAAAAGTCATCTTCCATGGCAAACAACCTGGTCAGAATGAAGGGATGTTTCTGAATCTGCATCTCTCTTCTTATTGTAGAGAAGAGGGACCAAACCAGGCCTGAGTGGAAAGTTGTTCCCGGGTGCCAATGGTTGATATACATTCTACCTTATGAAAGTGTCACAGGAAGTAGGGGCAACCTCCATCATATGTTACCCTTGGAAGCAACTGTTAGGACAAAGTGGTTGCCAAGGCAGTGACCTCATTCAGTTCCAAAGAATGTGACATACCTCATTTCCTTGGTGATGGAACTCTCTGAACTTGGTATCCAAGAAGCCAGGCACCCAGATGCAGTCCCAGTCCCAGTCCCAGTGGGCTCACTTGTTTGGATTTCCCAAGGACAGAGTCAGTTTTCTTGGTACCTAATGATGTGAGAATGGCCAAATGTCAGGAGAGCTCTGAAGGTGAACCATTTCTGAGAAAACAGGTAGTGGCTAACCACTTTTTCCTGACATCTTCACAGAGTTGGTCAAGGAAACACAATCTGAGAGAAGACAGGCCATTTCGGGGGAACATTGTATGGCCCACCGGTCAGAGGACACTCCGGATAGTCAGAGACCTACTTGGGGGAAGGAGGTGCCTTTGTGGGAGTGGGTGTGGGTTTGTTGTTTTGTCTCATGTTCTGAGAATAGATAGGAAAGGCGGTTTGTTTGGTTTGGACTGGACAGTTTCTAGTAAGTCATTTGACACGGCGAGTGTTTCTGTTTCTGTGTATCCCACTGTGTCCATTGTTGTAGACATTAGAAAAGAGAATGCATTAATGGATGTGTCCTGTCTAGTATAAATCTTCCCATAATTCATCCTGCCCAATATATGAATGGACTGCAGCTTGTCTTATCGATGTGCAACACCTGCTATCTTTCTAAGTTGTTGTTTTCTTCCTGAATTCTGGCCACTCTCCAGAATAGGCTCATGGATTTGTGTCCTAAATATGTACCACCTCCAAGCTCTGTGACATGGCCATGTACTGGATAGCTGAAGAGAATGGCGAGCATCTCAGAAAACTCAGATATCAGTGTGACCAGGATAGTCTCAGTGCAGAAACCCTGCTTTGGGCCTTTTGCTTACTTATTGTTGTGTTGCACTGAATGTCAGGAAGGTCTTTGCTCAAGCCACCCCTTTGTGAAGCCTGAAGAAAACAGTTTTCAAATGGAAATGAATGGGCCTCACCTGTGGCTCTTGCTTAATTGCTTTCGAAAGGGATGTGTCTTTATCAGCCTCTTGGACCTGTGTGTGGCTGTGACTTAGATTCTCAGCACCTGATGGATCTTAAGAATGATCCCATGTGAGCTTCCAAAACCAAAATGGCAAAAAATATCATTCATTGTGGATGAAGTCTCTTGCCTTCCTCTGTTAGGTTCCTGCACTCCATCAAATGAGAATAGGGATTCTTTGGGTCAAATGAGTTCTTCAAAGCCCTGCAGAGGTGCTTGTGTTTTTGCATGACTCTAAATCACCTAAAGAATCGATATCTAAAATCAGTAGGCCTCAAATTGGAGGAACACAGAAGTATTAACGGCAGGCTTATTTGTTCACTCCTGGTTCACAGAAACTGTGTCCAGGCTACCCAGACGTTAGGCAAATGAGGGGCAAACGAGCTGATTTTGGACACTGTCTTTGGCTGGGCCCCTCATGGAAACATCCAGCCAGAGGTTAAGATGATTGCCTATATGGAATAAGATGAGGGCCATGTGGGAGTGTTTTGGTTTTAATTTTGGTCATTTGTGTGGCATTGGAAAAAATGACTGGGTACACGTAGGCTTGAACTCTGGTGTGATACCCCTTAGAGACTGGGTTTTGGAACTGAACTCAGAGAAGCATTGGCATGAATTTTGTTGGGATTTTAAGAGGCCAAGCATGAAAGTCGCTCTTGGAAACTGAGACCTAGGCCCCGGGTGGATTTCCACAGAGGCCTGGGAAACTCAGCAAGGATATCACATGATTTTATTCTTAAAGAAATGGCAGCCATAGTTGAGAGTCAAAACACACATGGACCTCACATTGTAGACCTCAATGGGCCTGGCCTAATGTGACATTTGTCCACTCTTTGGGAAGCCTTGCCTGTGAGAGTTCTCCAGAGAATTCATTGAAATGAGCTTCCTCACCATTTAATGTTTGCTGCATGAATTGAAATCCATAGTGCCTCCAACTTCATGCTCGAGAAATGGCTAGATAAATACCATGAAATTTTTGAAATTCCTATGACCAGGTGGCACTGGAGAAACATTGGATGTCCTGTTACTGTTCATGAGTATACCAGACAGTGCCTTGATTTACTGAGCTTCATGAAAATGGTGTAGAACAGAGATGCCAGTAAGTTGGAGCCTGTTGAGTAGTGGGTCTAGAGCAGTGGTGGGGAGGTGTTTCATACAACATCCGTGGTAGGGCCATGTGGATCTACCATTGGATTCCAAATGGCTTGTAACTGACATGGTGCAGCCAGCAGACCCTTATATGTAAAGGCATCTTGTTATATGGAGAGTTTTCAGAGGAAAATGAAGAATCAGGTTGATATGGACAAGGGGGCAATGGGGCAAGCTGTGAGAGATAGAAGCCTAGTTGGTGCATTCTCTTGCAGACCCTGACCCACGACACGTGACACAACTCCCTCCAGCACTGTGTCTCAGTTTAGCTCCTAGTATTTCGTGAAACAAATACCAAACTCACAGTGCAGCAGGAAAAACACCACAAAAAGTGGTGGAGGACCTAATGGCTTCACAGTCCACACGGGGAGACACTTAGTCCCCAGTGGCCTCAGATTACCTACAAAGAGAGGATTCAGCACTGCTTCATCTTGTTCATTGGAAAATAAGAAACCATGTCCTCCAGGTCACATAGATGCAGACCCAGCTTTGATGGTCTCACTACAAAGGAAGCCAAATCATCTGAAAACAACATATATTTCAATTGCGGAAGCTCAGACGCAGTTTCTCAAAAAGTTTTTAGGCCAGCAGAGCTCCATGTTTGTGGAGTGTTTACCCTGTCCCTTAGTTTTGGAAACTCCTCTACCACCTCAAAGGTTGTGAACTCCTGAGCATTTTCCATTCCAGATATGTATTCACTGATTTTGTAACTCTTCTCCTCTAATTGCGTCTTACTTGGGGTGAAGGTAATATCAAGGCATTGTTCTGGATGAGAGCGGGAGGATATTTGTGCAGCATATAATTACATACACATTGGATTCATTTTCCAATTTTCCATTCAAATACTGAATCCCTGAAACTAACCCATACCTAGTAGACTCAGACTATTCATCCTATTATAATGGGAAAAATTAACCCAACACAATAGAAATACAAGCACTTCAGAGGAGACATGTTGTATAGTTGGACTTGACATTTGCATTATATAAGGTAGGTGTTATAAATCTAGTCAAATTTTAATGGAAATATTCTCCATGTGTTTTTAAATTTAACAAATATGTGAATTCTTGTTTCCCTTTTCTGTAGCCTATTCACACATGTATATTTATATGCATATATAGAATCCTACCAGGTATCACACGTACATTTTTGTGAGGTGGCTGTCTTGGCAGATACAAATTGTGAGAAGAGTTCACTCCTCCTAAAACTGTTTTAAATGAAAATTCAACCTATAGGAGAGCGTCCTAGTAGAACAACATTATACATAAACTCATTTTCAGTAAAATAAATATTTTTGCATCTGTGGATGATATATATTTACTGATGAATTTCTATTGGCATTTATATTTGTACTTTTTAATGTCTGTGAGTGTTGTGTGTGTGTGTGTGTGTGTGTGTGTATATAGATATAGATATAGATATAGATATAGATATAGATATAGATATAGATAGATATAGATATACTCTCCAAATTTTTGAAAATATGGAATATTTTTGTCTTATTTTGCACTTCCTAAATTTTTCATATTCATGAATGTGTATTTATAATCATCTTTTCTGAAGATTATTCTCAGAAACATTCATATACCCTACTAGACTCTGACTACTAATACTAATATAATGGAGAAAAATATCATAAAACAGAATAGAAATACAAGCATTTCAGAAGGGACATGGTGTATAGTTGGACTTGCCTTTTGCATGAAATAAGGTAGGAGTTATAAATCTATTCAATTTGCTGAAATACTTTTCCATGTGTTATTTTTTTTTGACACAAAACAAAATTTAATCTTCGAAAACTAAATAAAATTGACACATCCTTAACCAAGCTAATGAAGAAAAAAAACCTCAAATTACTAAAATTAAGACTCGTAAAAGAACTTTTAGAGAATACACAACTAAAATACAGAGAATAATTGAAAACTAATTTGAAAATTTATACTCTAATAAATTAAAATACAATGATGACATCAATAAAATTTTAGAGATATACCCAAACTGAATTAGTAGGACATGAACAATTTAAACATATCATTTTCAAGCAATGAAATAGAAGTTGCTGTCAACAGCCTACCAATCAAGCAAAGCCCAGGAACAGACAGATTCTCAGTCAAGTTCTACAAGACCTTCAAAGAAGCATTCATCACAATACTCCTCAAATTATTCCATAAAATAGAAAAGCATGGAACTCCTCCAAACTCATTTCATGAGGCTAGTATCACTCACATACCAAAATCAGACAAAGACACATCAAGGAAAGAAAACTTTAGAGCAATATTCCTGACAAACATATATACAAAAATTCTCAATAAAATTCTTTTTTTTTAAGCCAAAGTTAATCAAAAGGGATAAAGAGGGACACTACACACTATTCCATGTGTTTTTAAAGTTAAGAAATATATGAATTCCTGTCTCCCTTTCTCTGTAGCCTATTAAGCACATGTATTTTTATATTCACAAATAGAATCCTACCTGGTTTCACACGTACATTCTTGTGAGGTGACTGACTTGGCAGATACTATTTGTGAGAAGAGATCACTCCTCCTAAATGCTGTTGGTACAGAAAATTCAACCCATGGGTGAGCTTCCTAGATGAACAACATTCTACATACATCCATGTTCAGTAAAATGAATATTTTGGGATATGCGGATGAGTTATTTTTCATGATGAATTTCGATTGACATATATTGTGACATTATAATGTGTGTGTGTTTGTGTGTCTATATATATATATATATATATATATATATAGTCTCCAGATTTTCCAAAATATGAAATATGTCTTCTTATACACCGCCTGAATTCATTCATATTCATATATGTGGATTTATAATTAACTTTTAACAAGTTTATTCTCAGAAATATACATCCACTGACATACATATTTGTTTCCTAGTACTGAAAACTAACTTCAGGGAAGGGTTCTTACAAATCCTAATATTTCTAGAGTAACTGACCAAGTTTAACATCAATGCAAATACACTCCTATTTGATATGATGTGTTTGTTAAAGTTCATTTTTA
Source organism: Callospermophilus lateralis (assembly GCF_048772815.1). NCBI lineage: Eukaryota > Metazoa > Chordata > Mammalia > Rodentia > Sciuridae > Callospermophilus > Callospermophilus lateralis. Next base: position 173,837 of record NW_027516705.1, read on the forward strand.
TTCAAACTTGGTACGTCATTATTTATTCAGTTTATGGACATCATAAAATATATCCCTTCATTCACAAGTTCACAAATTTATAAATATTTGGTTCACTTTCAATCACTTCCTCCATTGGAACACATATATTCCTTCATGTTTCTTGACGGGTCTTTTCACTGGACTTCTTTCTAAACACGTTATTTTCGATTGAATAATCATTTTTGAAGCAAAACTCACACACTATTCATGATAAACGGTAACCCTAAAAATACCATTAGATATATAACTGGTTGGAATTAATGTACGTATATCAATATATGATTTCCTCTATATTTTCAGATATTAAAACAATCCATTATTTAAATTTGGAACCAGTCATATAATTTTTTCACAGTATGGTCTATTAATGCATCATCTCTATATTCATCAACACAGGGTAAACCTATTAGTATCCCCAGTACTAATTCATATGTTTTCAAAATATTGCTCCCAGAAAAGGTGGAAGAAATACTCATGTCACCTGATCTACATATACATATTATCACAGTAATATTCTGGACACAAAATGCAAAGGTCACCGTTATGATTGCAATAAAGCCTCAATGGAATGTGAACATGGATTTCTAAAAACATCCATGCCCAGTTTGCCTAATGCTCTCAAATGTCAATCCAATTGGTGACTACATTTTTGTTTCTTTTTAAGATTATGTATTCAACCTCAACCCTGTTGAAAATGTCAAATCCTATCACTCACGTTATACTTTGCCTGATTTCCTAATGTCTCTATTGATGTCTGCTTTCCTACATATTTTTTCCCAGTTCATCATTGTGCCCGACTTTTCACATATGGTGCCATTAATATTCACTCTCTAACCGAAACCTATTGCTAAAGAACTTTTGGTCCAAATCCTAGACTCACTCTTCCTCCTAAACCTACTGACTATCTTTCTAATCCTACACACAATCCCTTTTTCACTGGATGTTCTCTTCTACATTCAATCACCTGAGGTACAGCGTCTTATGCCATTGTATATCGATTTAACTGAGACCTCGGTGCAAAACATTACTCAAGCTAAGGATCCCAATCAAGGGCCCAAATCCTTCTGGGCTTAAAATATTACCTAGATTTCTGTTTTCATACTTATATTTTACCTCTATATTCTTTTAAATATCGCTGGTTCCCAATACCATTATTCATCCAGCAGAATGATTCCTAAGCCAAATGGAACATGCTATTAACCCTAACCATACAATGTTCCCTCAATCTCACTTTACAGAAGAGGAGGGATAAAGTTGATATTACAATACAGGAAGTTAGGAGATCTTCCACCTGCTGAGTACCTCAAAATCCATGCAGAAATAATCCCTGGAGAAGATGTTGGCAGCTCTGAAAGACCTGAGAGAACAAAAGTCATATTCCATGGCAAACAACATGGACAGGATGAAAGGATGTGTCTGAGTCATCTCTCTATTTTTAATGCAGGAAAGATGGACCAAAGCAGGCCTGTGTGGAGAGCTGTTCCCAGGTGACTATGGTTTCTATACCATTCTAACATGTGAATGTATCACAGGAAGTAGGGCAGCCTCCATGTCAGGAGACACTAGGACGCAACAGTTAGGACAAAGTGGTGGCCAAGACAGGGACCTCATTTATTTCCTGAAGGTAGTAACCTCACCTCATTTCCTTGGTGATGGAACTCTCTGAATTTTGTGATCCAGGAAGCCAGGCACCCAGAGCCAGTCCCAGTCCCAGTTGCAGTGGGCTCACTTGTTTGGATTCACTAAGGACAGAGTCAGTCTTTCTTGGTACCTACTGATGTAAGGGTTGCCAAATACCAAGAAAGCTCTGAAGAGGGGTCTTTCCTGAGAGGACAGGAATTGGCTCACCACTGCCTCCTGACAACTTCACAGAGTTGACCAAGGAGACCAGATGTGAGACAGAAAGGCCATTTCTGGGGAACATCATATGGCCTACCAGTCAGAGGACACTCCAGATAGTGACAGACCTACTTGTGGCAAAAAGTTGCATTTGTGGGTGTTGGTTTGTGTTTGTGGTTTTTTTCTCATATTCTGAGAATAAGTAAAAAAGGAGGTTTGTTTGGTTTGGAGTGGACTGTTTCCAGTAAGTCATTTGACAAGGAGACTGTTTCTATGTCTGTGTATCCCACTGTATTTTTCTTTGTAGATATTAGAAAAAAATAGCTCATTGGTTGTGTCCTGTCTAGTAGAAAGCTTCCCAGCATGCATCCTTTCCAATTAATGAATGGACTGAGGCTTGCCTTATCCATGGGCAACACCGGCTATCTACCTAATTTTCCATTTTTTCATGAATTCTGGCCACTCTCAAGATTAGTATCATGTATTTTTGTACAAGATATGTACCACCTCCAAGCTCTGTGACATGGCCATGTACTGGATAGCTGAAGGGAATGGCGAGCATCTCAGAAAACTCATATATCAGAGTAACCAGGAAAGTCTCCGTGGAGAAACCCTGCTTGGGGCCTTTTGATTACCTATTGTTCTGTTGCTCTGAATGTCAGAAAGGTCTTTGCCTCAGGCCACCCCTTTGTGAAGCCTGAAGAAAACAGTTTTAAAATGGAAATGAATGGGCATCACCTGTGGCTCTTTGCTTCATAGCTTTGGAAATGGATGTGTCTAAATCAGCCTCTTGGCCCTGTGTGAGCCTGTGGTTTAGATTTTCAGCACCTGATGAATCTAAAGAAAGATCCCATGTGGGCATCCAAAACCTAAATGGAAAAAAGATCAGTGATTGTGGATGATGCCTCTCGCCTTCCTCTGTAAGATTCCTGACCTCCATCAAGGGAGAATAGGGATCATTTGTGTCAAATAAGTTCTTCAAAGGGCTGCAGAGGGGAGACAATAGGTGCTTGGGTTTTCTTATAACTCCAATTCACACTAAAAATCTATACCCCACAGTCAGTATGCCTCAAATTTGAGAAGTGGAGTAGTATTAACGGCAGGCCTATTTGATCACTTCTGTTTCACACTAACGTTGTCCAGGCCACCCTGACTTTAGGCAAATGAGGGGCAAGGGAGTTTATTTTTGACACTGTCTTGGGCTGTGCCCCTCATGGAAACCTCCAGCTAGAGGTTATGATTAGTGTCTATATAAAAGATGAAGAGGGCCGTGTGAGAGTGTTTTGGTTTTAATTGTCATTATTTGTGTAGCAATTGGAAGAGATGCCTGGGTCCACCTGGGCTTGAACTCTGTTGTGATTCCCCTTAGAGACTGAGTTGTGTAACTGACCTCAGAGAAGTATTGCCATGAATTGTGTTGGGATTTCAGGAGGCCACACATGAGATTCACCATTGGAATCTGAGATCTTGGCCCAGGGTGACTTTACACAGAGCACTGGGAATCTAAGCCAGGATATCACAAGATTTTATTCTGAAAGATTCCAGCCATAGTTGAGAGTCAAAACACACATGCAACTCACATTGTAGACCTCAATGGGCCTGGCTTCATGAGACCTTTTGCCCACTCTTTGTGAAGCCTTGCCTGTGAGAGTTCACCAGAGCTTTCATTGAAATGAGATTCCTAACCATTTATTGGTTCCTGTATAAATTGAATCCCACAGTGCCTCCAACTTCATTATTGAAAAATATCTAGATATATACCATGAATTTTTTGAAATTACCATGACCAGGTGGCACTGGAGAACATTTGGATGTCCTGTTGCTAATCATGATTGTACCAGACAGTGCCTTAATTGACTGTGTTTCATGAAAATGCTGTAGAACATAGATGCCAGTAAGTTGGAGCCTGCAGACTAGTGGGCATAAAGCAGTGGAGTGTAGGTGTGTGAAAAAACATCAGTTGTGGGTCCACGTGGATCTGGCATTGGCTTAGAAATGACTTGTCACAGACATGGTACATCCAGCAGACCCTTCTATGTAAAGGCATCTTGTTATATGGAGAGGATTCCTGCCAATGATCAGAATAAGGGGGCTATTGTCGAGTTGAAAAGCTATGTGGGATTTAAGCCACATTGGTGCATTTTACTGCAGACCCTCACCCACCACATATGAGAGTACATCCTCCAGCACTGTGTCCCAGTGGAACTCCTTGTATTTCGTGAAGCCAATACCAAACTCACAGTGCAGCAGTAAGAAACACCACGAAAGTGGAGCATGAACAAATGGCTATACAGACAACAGGGTTAGATACTTAGACCCCAGTGGCCAAAGTTTACCTACAAATAGAGAATTCAGCACTGCTGCCTCATGTCCACTAGAAAATAAGGAACCATGTCATTCAGGTCACATAGATGGAGACCCAGCATTGATGGTCTCACTACAAAGGAAGCAAAAGCTCCTGACAAAAACATATTTCAACTGCCCAACCTCAGAGGCAGTTTCTCAAAAAGTCATTAGGCCAGCAGAGCTCCATGTTTGTGAAGTGTTTACCCTCTCCCTTTTTGTAAACTGTTCTACCTCCTACAAGTTTGTGAAGTTCTGAGCATTTTCCTTTCCACATATGTATTCACAGATTTTCTAACTCTTCTCCACTAATTGTGTCTTATTTGGGGCGAAGGTAATGTCAAAGCATTGTTCTGGCTGAGAGTGGGAAGATTTTTGTGTAGCACATATTTGCATACTTATTAGATTCATTTTCCTATTTTCCATTTGAAATACTGAATCCCTGACACTAACCCATACCCTACTAGACTCTGACTACTAAACCTAATATGATGGAGAAAAAGAAACCTAACAGAATAGAAATACAGACCTTTCATAGGAGGCATGGTGTATACTTGGACTTGCCTTCTGCTTTATCAATGGTATGTGTTATAAATCTAGTCAACTTTTCATTGTAACACTTCTCCAAGAGTTTTTAAAGTTAACACATATGTAAATTTCTGTCTCCCTTTCTCTGTAGCCTATTCATCAAATGTATTTTTTATGCATTTTTAGAATTCTAACTGGTATCACATGTACATTCTTGTGAGATCGCTTATTTTCGAAGATACAAATTGTGAGAAGAGATCCCTCCCTCTAAATACAGATGGAACTGGAATTTCCACCTATGGGTGAATTTCCTAGATGAACAATATTATGTATAAATAAATGTTCAGTAAAATGAATATTTTTGGATACGTGGATGATATATATTTCATGATGAATTTCGAATGGCATATATATTGCTACATTTTAATGTCCGCGTATGTGTGTATCTATCTATTTATCTATCTATCTATATAGATATAGATATCTACTCTTAAGATTTTCAAAATATGAAATATATGTGTCTTATTATACACTCCCTAAATAAACTCATGTGTGTGTATGTAGATTTATAATCAACTTTTCACAAAATTATTCTTAGAAATATTCATCCACCTTAAATACATATTTTTTCCTAGTACTGAAAAGTAAATTAAGTGAATGGTGTATACAATTCGTAATATTTCTACAGTGACTGAACCAGTTTCACATCAATGTAAGTAGACACCTATGGGACCATGATGTGTATTTTGAAGTTCATTTTTATTCAGACACTGGTACATTACTATTTCTGCAGTTTATGGACATTATAGGATATATCCTTTCATCCACAATTTCACAAATTTATAGGCATTTGGTTCACTTTCAATCATTTCCTACTTCAGAACACATGTATTCCTCCATGTTTCTTGACTGTTCTTTTCATGAGATTCTTTCCAAACACAGTATTATTGATTTCCATAATCACTTTTGAAGCCAAACTCACACACTCTTCATGATAAACCATAACCCTAATATTACCATTAGATGTATAACTGGTTGGAATGAATGTATGTATATAAATATAAGATTTCCTATATATTTTCAGATATCAATTCAATCCATTATTTAACGTTTGAACCAGTTATATTATTTATTCACAGTATGGTCTATTAAGGCATCATCTCTATATTCGTAGACCGATGGTATACCTATTTGTATCCCCAATACTAATTTTTAAGTCTTTAAAATATTGCTTTCAGAAATGGTGGAAGAAATACTGTAGTCACCTGATATACATATACATTTCATCATAGTAATATTCCTGAAAAAAAATGCAAGGGTCACACTTATGATTGTATCAAAGCCTATATTGAAAGTGAGCATGTATTATTAACAACATCCATGCCCTGATTAACTAATGATCTCAAATACCATTCCTATTGGTGACTACATATTTGTTTCTTCCTAAGATTATATATTGAAACTGAACCCTGTTAAAAATGTCTTATCCTATCACTCACTTTGTACTTTGCCTTATTTCCTAATGTCTCTATTGATATCTGCTTTCCTACACATTTTCCCCAGTTTATCACTGTGACTGACTGTTCACATATGCTGACATTTACACTCACTCTCTAATCAAAATGCTATATCTAAAGAACATTTGGTCCAACTCCTCGACTCACTCAAATGGATTCTTCAAAGCCCTGCAGAGGGTAGCCCATAGTTGCTTGAGTTTTCTCATGACCCCAATTCACATAAAGAATCTATACCCCACAGAGAATAGGCCTCAAATTGGAGAAGTAGAGCAGTATTATTGGCAGGCCTATTTGATCACTCCTGCTTCACAGGAAGAGTTTCCATGCCACCCTGACTTTAGGCAAATGAGGGGCATGTGAGCTTATATTGGACACTGTCTTAAGCTGCGCCCTTCATGGAAACCTCCAGCCAGAGGTTATGATGAGTCTCTAAATTGAAGAAGATGAGGGCCATGTGGGAGTGTTTTGGTTTAATTGTGGTCATTTGTGTGGTGGTTGGAAGAGATGACTGGGTCCACCTGTGCTTGAACTCTGGAGTGATTCCCCTTAGAGACTGAGTTCTGGAACAGATCTCAGAGAAGTATTGGCATGAATTGTGTTGGGATTTTAGGAGGCCACGCATGAGAGTTGCCCTTGGAGACTGAGATCTAGGCCCAGGATAGCTTTCAAAGAGCACTGGGAATCTCAGCCAGGATATCACATGACTTTATTCAGAAAGACTTGGAAGCCATAGTTGAGAGTCAAAACAAACATGGCCCTCAATTGTAGACCTCAATGGGCCTGGCTTAATGTGACCTTTTGGCCACTCTTTGGGAAGCCTTGCCTGTGAGAGTTCTCCCGAGCTTTAATTGAAATGAGCTTCCTCACCATTTCATGGTTCCCGAATGAATTGAATGCCACAGTGCCTCCAAATTTATCTTTGAAAATTGGCTAGATAAATACCATGAAATTTTTTTAAATTCTTATGAACAGGTGGCACTGGAGAACCTTTGGATGTCTATTGCTGATCACGAGTGTACCAGACATTGCATTGATTGACTGGGTTTCATGAAAACGGTGAGAACAGAGATGCCAGAATGTTGAGGCCTGCTGACTAGTTGGCCTAGAGCAGTGGTGGGCAGGTGTATGATAAAACATCTGTCGTTGGGCCATGTGGATCTGCCATTGGCTTCCAAATGCCTTGTGACTGACATGGTGCAGCCAGCAGAACCATACAAGTTAAGGGACCTTATTATATGGAGAGGTTTCAGGGCAATATTCAGAATCAGGTTGATATGGACATGGGTGCAAGCTTTTGGGGATAGAAGCCTGGTTGGTGCATTCTCCTGCAGACCCTCACCCACTACACGTGAGAGTACTCTCTATAGCACTGTGTCCCAGTTTTTCTTTTTGTATTTTGTGAAGCCAATACCAAACTCCCAGTGCAGCAGTAAGAAACACCACGAAAACTGAAGTATGACCAAATGTCTTCACAGACCACATGGTTAGACACTTAGACCCCAGTGGCCTCAGTTTACCTACAAAGAGAGAATTCAGAACTGCTGCCTCATGTTCTATTGCAAATAAGGAACCATGTCATCCAGGTCACATAGATGCTGACGCAGCTTTGATGGTCTCACTACAAAGGAAGCGAAAGCTCCTGACAACAACAAATATTTCAAGGGCCCAAACTCAGAGGCAGTTTCTCAGAAATTAATTAGGCCACCAGAGCTCCATGTTTGTGAAGTGTTTACCCTTTACCTTACTTTTGGAAATTCCTCTACCACCTCCAAGGTTGTGAACTCCTGAGCATTTTCTTTTCCAGATATATATTCACAGATTTTCAAACTCTTCTCCACTAATTGTGTATTACTTGTGGTGAAGGAAATATCAAGGCATTTTTTTGGATGACAGTAGGAAGATTTTTGTCTAACAAATATTCGCATACACATTAGATTCATTTTCCTATTTTCCATTTGAAATACTGAATCCCTGACACTAACCCATACCCTACTAGACTCTGACTACTAATCCTAATATGATGGAGAAAAAGAAACCTAACAGAATAGAAATACAGGCCATTCATAGGTGGCATGGTGTATACTAGGACTTGCCTTCTGCTTTATCAAGTGTATGTGTTATAAATCTAGTCAACTTTTCATTGTAGTACTTCTCCATGAGTTTTTAAAGTTAACACATATGTAAATTTCTGTCTCCTTTTCTCTGTAGCCTATTCATCTCATGTATTTTATTATGCATATTTAGAATCCTACCTGGTATCACACATACATTCTTGTGAGCTCACTGTTTTTGGATGATACAAATTGTGAAAAGAGATCACTCCCCCTAAATACTGATGGAACTGAAAATTCAACAAATTGGTGAATTTCCTAGATGAACAACATTATACATAAATCCATGCTCAGTAAAAAGAATATTTTTGGATATGAGGATGATATATATTTCATGATGAATTTTGATTGGCATATATATTGCTACATTTTAATGTCTGTGTTTTTATCTTTATAAATAAATAATATATATATATATATATATATATATATATATATATATATATATATATATATATTTATATACTCTCCAGATTTTTCACAATATTAAATATATGTGTCTTATTATTCACTCCCTAAATACATTCATATTCATGTATGTGGATTTGTAATCAAATTTGCACAAGATTATTCTCAGAAAAATTCATCCACATAAAATACATATTTATTTTCCAGTACTGAAAACAAACTTCGGTGAATTGTGCTTACAAATCCTAATATTTGCATGGTAACTGACCCAGTTTAACATTAATGCAAGTATAATCCTATGGGACATGATGTGTATTTTGAAGTTCATTTTTATTCAACAGTGGTACATTACTATTTCTTCAGTTGATGGATATCATAGGATATAACTTTTCATCCACAAGTTCACAAATCTGTAGGCATTTGGTTCACTTTCAATTACTTCCTGCTTCAGAACATATGTATTCCTCCATGTTTCTTGACTGTTCTTTTCATGAGATTCTTTCCAAACACATTATTTTCGATTTCCATAATCATTTTTGAAGGAAAGAGGCGCCTTACTTACCCCCAGAAAGGTTCGTTGAGGTCTCCTTGTCCTGCGCTGCGTGATTCCCGGCCAATGCACCAAATGTAAGGTTCCGGCGAATGTTGGAGGAAGAGACCATCAAGAAACTGTGGCTCATGCAACAGTAAAAGGCGTTTATTGAGGATCCAATCCAGCATGCTGGGGCTACGTGCTCACTCAAGATGGGAGAGCATCCCAGAGCCCCGAGCAGGGGTTGAGCAGTGCTTAAGTACACTTTTTGGGCAGGGCGGGACTTTACATATATTACAGTCTCCTTTAAGAAATCATCATACACCACAGGAAAATCAAACAACAATTCCTAAACATGATTAGTTCATTTATTGGTGGGAACATGTAAGGCGGGAGTGATAGGTCAGTTCTAAAGCGGGGTACACATTCAAAATGATTGGTTTAGGACCTGCAATGCCTCTGTGCCAGGCCTCACAGGGTCCTAGGTTATTAAAAAACCAGGCGGTCAGGGGGAATATTTACTGGGTACTCCGGGAATTGTCCTACAAGCTACAGGAATTTCAGGTTTTGCGTGTAACATAGGAACTTAACAATACCTGGTCCTTTACATTTTAACACAAGCCTTGCTGCTTAAAAACTTTACAACACCCGGTCTTTTACACTTTAACTTTTACACTTTAATTTCAATTTCTTTTACCCTTACAGATCACTCCTGGTGCACAATAAGGGTGTCCAAGCCACCCTGACTTTAGGCAAATGAGGGCCAAGGGAGCTTATTTTGGACACTGTCTTGGGCTGTGCCCCTCATGGAATCCTCCAGCCAGATGTTATGATGAGTGCCTTTATGGAAGAAGAGGAGGGCAATGTGGGATTGTTTTGGTATTAATTGTGGTCATTTGTGTGACGGTTGGAAGAGATGACAGGGTCCACCTGGGCTTGAAGTCTGGTGTGAATCCCCTTAGAGACTGAGTTCTGGAACTGACCTCAGAGAAGTATTGCATGAATTGTGTTGAAATTTTAGGAGGCCACGCATGAGAGTCGCTCTTATAAACTGAGATCAAGGCCCAGGGTGGCTTTCCACAGAGCACTGGGAATATCAGCCAAGATATCCCATGATTTTATTCTTAAAGACTTGGTAGCCATAGTTGAGAGTCAAAACACACATGGAACTCACAACGTATACCTCAATGGGCCTGACTATATTTGACCTTTTGGCCACTCTTTGGTAAGCCTTGCCTATGAGAGTTCTCCAGAGTTTCATTGAAATGAGCTTCCTCAACATTTAGTGGTTCTTGAAACCCACAGTGCCTCCAACTTCATCCTTGAAAAATGGCTAGATAAATACCATGAAATTTTTGAAAATCCCATGACCAGGTGGAACTGGAGAATCTTTGGGTGTCCTGTTGCTGATCATGAGTATACTAGAGGGTGCCTTGATTGACTGGGTTTCATAAAAATAATGTAGAAAAAAGATGCCAGTAAGTTGGAGCCTGCTGAGTAGTGGGCCTAGAGCAGCGGTGGGCAGGTGTGCAGGTGTGTGATAAAACATCTGTGGTAGGTCCATGTGGTTTGGCCATTGGCTACCAAATGGCTTGTGAAGGACATGGTGCAGCCAGCAGACCCTTATTTGTAAAGGCATTTTGATATATGGAGAGGTTTCAGGGCAATTTTCAAAATCAGGTTGACATGGTCAATGGTGCAAGCTATGTGGGAAAGAAGCTTGGTTGGTGCATTCTCCTGCAGACCGTGACCCACCACAGTGACAGAACTCTCTCCAGCACTGTGTCCCAGTTGAAATTGTTGTATTTCGTGAAGCAAATACCAAAGTCCCAGTGTAGCAGCAAGAACCACAACAGAAAGTGGAAGAGGACCAAATGGCTTCACAGTCCACACGGGGTGACACTTTGCCCCCAGTGGCCACAGTTTACCTACAAAGAGAGAATTCAGCACTGCTGCCTCAGGTTCATTGGAAAATAAGAAACCATGTCCTCCAGGTCACATAGATGCAGACCCAGCTTTGATGGGCTGACTATAGAGGAAGCTAAAGCTCCTGACAACAACATATATTTCAAGTGCCCAACCTCAGAGGCAGTTTCTCAAAAAGTATTTAGGCCAGCAGAGCTCCATGTTTGTGGAGTGTTTACCATGTCCCTTACTTATGGAAACTGCTCTATCACCTCCAAGGTTGGGAACTCCTGAGCGTATTCCATTCCAGATATGTATTCACGTATTTTCTAACTCTTCTCCTCTAATTGTGTCTTACTTGTGGCAAAGGTAATGTCAAGGCATTGTTGTGGATGAAAGTGGGAAGATTTTTGTGTAGCACATATTTGCATACACATTGGATTCATTTTCCAATTTTCCATTCAAAATACTGAATCCCTGACACGAAACTATACCCTACTAGACTCTGACTACTATTCCTAATATGATGGAGAAAAATAACTCAAACAGAATAGAAATACAAGCAGTTCAGAAGAGGCATGGTGTATAGTTGGACTTGCCGTTTGCATTATGTAGGTTAGGTGTTATAAATCTAGTTAATTTTTAATTGAAATAGTTCTCCATGTTTTTTAAAGTTAATGAATATGTGAATTCCTGTATCCCTTTCTCTGTAGCCTATTCAGCACATGTATTTTTATATGCACATATAGAATCCTACCTGGTATCACATATACATTCTTGTGAGGTGGCTGACTTGGCAGATACAAATTATGAGAAGAGATGACTCCTGCTAAATGCTGTTGGATCTTAAAATTCAACCTATGGGTGACCTTCCTAGTTGAACAACATTATTCATAAATCCATGTTCATTAAAATTAATATTTCGGGATCTATGGATGATATATATTTCACCATGAATTTCGATTGGCATATATATTGCCACTTTATAATGTCTGTGTGTGTTTTGTATATATATATACTCTCCAGATTTTTCACAATATGAAATATATGTGTCTTATTATTCACTCCCTAAATACATTCATATTCATGTATGTGGATTTGTAATCAACTTTGCACAAGATTATTCTCAGAAATATTCATCCACCTGAAATACTTATTTGTTTCCTAGTACTGAAAACAAACTTCAGTGAAAGGTGCATACAAATCCTAATATTTCTACAGTAACTTACCAAGTTTAACATCAATGCAAGTAGATTCCTATGGGACATGATGTGTATTTTGACGTTCATTTTTATTTAAAACTGGTACAGTACTATTTCTTCAGTTTATGCACATCCATGGATAAATTTTTCACCCAAAATTTCAAAATTAAAGACATTTGTTTCACTTTCAATCACTTCCTGCTTCCGAACACATGTAGTCCTCCAGGTTTTTCGACTGGTCGTTTCATGAGACTTCTTAACAAACACATTATTTTCGATTTCCATAATCACTTTTGAAGGAAAACTCACACACCCTCTTCATGATAAACCGTAACCCTAATATTACCATTAGACTTATAATTGGTTGTAATGAATGTATGTATACCAATATCAATATAAGATTTCCTGTATATTTTCAGATATCAATTTATTCTAATTCCAATTTCTAAAGTTGGATCCAGTTATATTATTTATTCACAGTACGATCTATTCATGCATCATCTCTATATTCATTGACACAGGGTACACCTATTTGTATACCCAATACTAATTTATGGCTTTTAAAAATATTGCTTCCCATAATGGTGGAAGAAATACTCATGTCACCTGATCTACATATACATTTTATCACAGTAATATTCTGGACAAAAATGCAAAGGTCACACTTATGATTGTACCAAACCCTAAATTGAAAGTGAGTATATATTACTAAAAACATCCTTGTCCAGGATGCCTAATTCTCCCAAGTGTCAATATTGTTGGGGACTATATATTTGTTTCTTCCTATGATTATATATTCAACCTCAACCCTGTTGAAAATGTCTAATCCTATCACGCATTTTATAATTTGTCTGATTTCCTAATGTCTCTATTGAGACCTGCTTTCCTACATATTTTCCCCAGTTCATCATTGTGACTGACTCTTCACATGTGCTGACATTTACATTCACTCTCTAAACGAAACCCTATTGCTAAAAAACTATTGGTCCAACTCGAAGACTCACTCTTCTTCCTAAACCTACTATCTTCCAAATCCTACCGACTATCCATTTTTGACTGGATGTTCTCTTCGACATTCAGGCATCTGAGGTGCAAGGTTTTATTCCATTGTGTATAGATTTATCTGAGACTAAAATGCAGAATGTAATTCAAAGCTAAATATCCCAAAGAAGGGCCCAATGCCCTTTCTGGCTTCAAATCGTAACTAGATTTATGTTTTCATACTTATATTTCAAATATATATTCTTATAAATTTTGCAGGTTCCCAATACCATTATTCATCCAGCAGAATGATTCCTAACACAAGTCAAATATGTTATTGACCCTAACCATACACTGTTCCCTCATTCTAAATTTACAGAGAGGAGGGACAGAGTTGGTCTTACAATACAGGAAAGTAGGGGATCTTCCACCTGCTGAGAACCTCAAAGTTCCATGCAGAAATGTTGACTGAAGAAGATGTAGGCAGCTATGAAGGACCTGAGAGAACAAAAGTCATGTTCAATGGCAAACAACCTGTTCAGGATGAAGGGTTCTGTCTGAATCACCCTCTCACATCTTAATTTAGAGAAGATGGACCAAACCAGGCCTGTGTGGGTAGCTGTTTCTGGGTGCCTATGGTTGTATACCATTCTAAATTGTGAAAGTGTCACAGGAAGTAGGGGCAGCCTCCTTCTCATGTGACACTTGGAAGCCACTGGTAGGACAAAGTGGTTGCCAAGGCAGTGACCTCATTCAGTTCCTAAAGGAAGTGACCTCACCTCACTTCCTTGGTGATGGAAATCTCTGAACTTGGGATTCATGAAGCCAGGCACCCAGAGCCAGTCCCAGTCCCAGTCCCAGTGGTCTCACTTGTTTGGATTTACCAAGGACAGTGTCAGTCTTTCTTGGTACCTACTAATGTGAGGATGGCCAAATGCCAGGAAAGCTCTAAAGAGGGGTCATTCCTGAGAAAGCAGGTAGTTGCTCACCTCTGGGTCCTGACACCTGCACAGAGTTGGCCAAGGAGACCAGATCTGAGACAGATCAGGCCATTCCATGGGAATATAGTATGGCTCACCAGTCAGAGGACACTCCGGATAGTCACAGAACTTCTTGGGGGAAGGAGGTGCCTTTGTGGGTGTGGGGGTGGGTTTCTGGTTTTGTCTCATGTTCAGAGAATAGGTAGGCAAGGCGCTTTTTTTGGTGTGGAATGAACTGTTTCTAGTAAGTCATTTGACAAGGCGAGTGTTTCTATGTCTGTCTATCACACTGTGTCCGTGGTTGCAGATATTAGAACAGAAAATGCATCAATGGATGTGTCCTGTCTAGTAGAAAGCTTCCCAGCATTCATCCTGTCCAATTTATGAATGGATTTCAGATTGCCTTTTCGATGGATAACACCTGCAATCTTCCTAAGTTTCAGTTTTCTTCTGGACTTCTGCCCCTCTCCAGAATAGGCTCATGGTTTTATGTCTAAGGTATGTACCACTTCCAAGCTCTGTGCCATGACCATGTACTGGATAGCTCAAAGGAATGGCGAGCATCTCTGAAAAATCAGATATTATTGTGACCATTAATGCTAAGCCTCAGGCTAGCATCATTCTGAATGGAGAAAAACTGAAGGCGTTCCCTCTAAAATCTGGAACAAGACAGGGATGCCCTCTCTCACCACTTCTGTTCAACATAGTTCTCGAATCACTGGCCAGAGCAATTAGACAGACGAAAGAAATTAAAGGCATAAAAATAGGAAAAGAAGAACTCAAATTATCACTATTTGCAGATGACATGATTCTATACCTAGCAGACCCAAAAGGGTCTACAAAGAAACTATTAGAGCTAATAAATGAATTCAGCAAAGTGGCAGGCTATAAAATCAACACGCATAAATCAAAGGCATTCCTGTATATCAGCAACAAATCCTCTGAAATGGAAATGAGGACAACCACCCCATTCACAATATCCTCAAAGAAAATAAAATACTTGGGAATCAACCTAACAAAAGAGGTGAAAGACTTATACAATGAAAACTACAGAACCCTAAAGAGAGAAATAGAAGAAGATCTTAGAAGATGGAAAAATATACCCTGTTCATGGATAGGTAGAAGTAACATCATCAAAATGGCGATATTACCAAAAGTTCTCTATAGGTTTAATGCAATGCCAATCAAAATCCCAACGGCATTTCTTGTAGAAATAGAGAAAGCAATCATGAAATTCATATGGAAAAATAAAAGACCCAGAATAGCAAAAACAATTCTAAGCAGGAAATGTGAATCAGGCGGTATAGCTATACCAGACTTCAAACTATACTACAGAGCAATAGTAACAAAAACAGCATGGTACTGGTACCAAAACAGGCAGGTGGACCAATGGTACAGAATAGAGGACACAGAAACCAATCCACAAAACTACAACTATCTTATATTTGATAAAGGGGCTAAAAGCATGAAATAGAAGAAGGATAGCATCTTCAACAAATGGTGTTGGGAAAACTGGAAATCCATATGCAACAAAATGAAACTGAATCCCTTTCTCTCGCCATGCACAAAAGTTAACTCAAAGTGGATCAAGAAACTTGATATCAAATCAGAGACATGGCGTCTGATAGAAGAAAAAGTTGGCTATGATCTACATACTGTGGGGTCGGGCTCCAAATTCCTCAATAGGACACCCATAGCACAACAGTTAATAACTAGAATCAACAAATGGGACTTACTAAAACTAAAAAGTTTTTTCTCAGCAAAAGAAACAATAAGAGAGGTGAATAGGGAGCCTACGTCCTGGGAACAAATCTTTACTCCTCACACTTCAGACAGAGCCTTAATATCCAGAATATACAAAGAACTAAAAAATTAGACAATGAGATAACGAATAACCCAATCAACAAATGGGCCAAGGACCTGAACAGAAATTTCTCAGAGGAGGACATACAATCAATCAACAAGTATATGAAAAAATGCTCACCATCTCTAGCAGTCAGAGAAATGCAAATCAAAACCACCCTAAGATACCATCTCACTCCAGTAAGATTGGCAGCCATTAGGAAGTCAAACAGCAACAAGTGCTGGCGAGGATGTGGAGAAAAGGGTACTCTTGTACATTGCTGGTGGGACTGCAAATTGGTGCGGCCAATTTGGAAAGCAGTATGGAGATTTCTTGGAAAGCTCGGAATGGAACCACCATTTGATCCAGCTATTCCACTACTCGGTCTATTCCCTAAAGACCTAAAAAGAGCACACTATAGGGACACTGCTACATCCATGTTCATAGCAGCACAATTCACAATAGCAAGACTGTGGAACCAACCTAGATGCCCTTCAATAGACGAATGGATAAAAAAAATGTGGCATTTATACACAATGGAGTATTACTCTGCATTAAGAAATGACAAAATCATAGAATTTGGAGGGAAATGGATGGCATTAGAGCAGATTATGCTAAGTGAAGCTAGCCAATCCCTTAAAAACAAATGCCAAATGTCTTCTTTGATATAAGGAGAGTTACTAAGAACAGAGTAGGGAAGAAGAGCATGAGAAGAAGATTAACATTAAACAGGGATGAGAGGTGGGAGGGAAAGGGAGAGAGAAGGGAAATTGCATGTAAATGGAAGGAGACCCTCAGGGGTATACAAAATTACATACAAGAGGAAGTGAGGGGAAAGGAGGGAAAATATAAGGGGGAGAAATGAATTACAGTAGAGGGGGTAGAGAGAGAGGAGGGGAGGGGAGGGGGGAGGGGGGATAGTGGAGGATGGGAAAGGCAGCAGAATACAACAGACTCCAGAATGGCAATATGTAAATCAATGGTTGTGCAACTGATGTGATTCTGCAATCTGTATATGGGGTAAAAATGGGAGTCCATATCCCACTTGAATCAAAGTGTGAATTATGATATATCAAGAACTATGTAATGTTTTGAACAACCTACAATAAAAATTAATTAAAAAAAAAAATCTCAGTGGAGAAACCCTGCTTTGGGCCTTTTGCTTACCTATTGTTCTGTTGCCCTGAATGTCAGGAAGTTCTTTGCCTCAGGCCACCCCTTTGTGAAGCCTGAAGAAAACAGTTTTCAAATGGAAATGAATGGGCAACACCTGTGGCTCTTTGCTTAATTGCTTTGGAAAGGGATGTGTCTGAATCAGCCGCTTGGCCCTGTGTTAGGCTGTAGCTTAGATTCTCAGCACCTGATGGATCTAAAGAAAGATCCCATGGGTGCATTAAAAACCAAAATGGCCAAAAGAGCAGTCATTGTTTATGAAGACTCTCGCCTTCCTCTCTAAGGTTCCTGACATCCATCAAGTGAGAATAGGGATCCTTTGTTTCAAAAGAGTTCTTCAAAGCCCTCCAGAGGCTATCCCATAGGTGCTTGGGTTTTCTCATGACCCCAATTTACATGAAGAATCTAAACCCTACAGTCAGTAGGCCTCAAATTGGAGAAGCCAAGCTGTATTAACTGCAGGCCGATTTGATCACTCCTGTTTCACAGTCAGGATTTCCAGGCCACACTGACTTTAGGCAAATGAGGGGCAAGGGAGGTTATTTTGGACACTGTCCTGTCCTGCGCCCCTCATGGAAACCTCCATCCAGAGGTTATGATGAGTGTCTATATGGAAGAAGAAAAGGGTTATGTGGGAGCGTTTTGTTTGGAATTGTGGTAATTTGTGTGGCACTTAGAAGAAAAGACTGGGTCCACCTGGGCTTGAACTCTGTTGTGATTCCTCTTAGAGAATGAATTCTGGAACTGACCTCAGAGAAGTATTTTCATGAATTGTGTTTGGTTTTTACTAGGCCATGCATGAGAGTCGCCCTTGGAACCTGAGATCTAGGTGCAGGGTGGCTTTCCCCAGAGCACTGGGAATCTCAGCCAGGATATCACATGATTTTACTCTGAAAGACTTTGCAGCCACAGTTGAGAGTCAAAACACACATGGACCTCACATCGTAGACCTCAATGGGCCTGGCTTCATGTGACCTTTTGGCCACACTTTGGGAAGTCTTGCCTGTGAGTGTTCTCTAGAGCTTTCATTGAAATGAGCTTCCTCAACATTTAATGGTTCCTGAATAAATTGAAACCCAAAGAGCCTCCAACTTCATCCTCGACAAATGGCTTGATAAATACCATGAAATTTTTGAAATTCCCATGACCAGGTGGCACTGGAGAACTTTTGGATATCCTGTTGCTGACCATCAGTGTACCAGACAGTGCCTTGACTGACTTTGTTTCATGAAAATTGTGTAGAACAGTGATGCCAGTAAGTTGGAGCCTGCTCATTAGTGGGCCTAGAGCAGTGGTGTGAAGGTGTGTGATAAAACATGTGTGGTGGGGCCATGTTGATCTGCCATTGGCTTGCAAATGCCTTGTGACTAACAGGATACAGCAAGCAGACCCTTATATGTAAAGGCATCTTGTTATATGGATAGGTTTATGGGCAATGTTCAGAATCAGGTTGGCTACCTGGTACCACACGTACATTCTTGTGAGGTGGCTGACTTGGCAGATACAAATTGAGAGAAAAGATCACTCCTACTAAACCCCATTGAAACTGAATATTCAACATATGGGTGAGCTTTCTAGTTGAACAACATTATACATAAATCCATGTTCAGTAAAATGAATATTTTTAGATCTGTGGATAATATATATTATATGATGAATTTTGATTGACATATATATTGCTACTTTTTTGTCTGTGTGTGTTTTGTGTGTGTGTGTGTATATATATATATATATATATATATATATATATATATATATATATACACACACTCTCCAGATATTTCAAAAAATGAAATATATGTGTCTCATATACACTCCCTAAATTCATTCATGTTCATGTATCTGGATTTATAATCAACTATTCACAAGATTATTCTCAGAAATATTCATGCACCTGAAATTTGCCTAATGCTCTCAAATATCAATCCTATTGGTGTCTACATATTTGTTTTTTCCTAAGATTATATATTCAAACTCAATCCTTTTCAAAATATCTAGTCCTGTCACTCACTTTGTAATTTCCCTGATTTCATAATGTCTCTATTGATATCTGCTTTCCTACATATTTTCCCCAGTTCATCATTGTGACTGACTCTTCAACTGTGCTCACATTTACATTCACTCTCTAACTGAAACCGTATTGCTAAAGAACTTTTGTTCTAAATTCTATACTCACTCTTCTTCCTAAACCTACTGACTATCTTCCTAATCCTACCAACTATACCTTTTTCACTGGATGTTCTCTTCTACATTCAATCATCCAAGTAAATGTCGGGCAAACTTCGGAGAAGGAGACGACCAACAGAGTACTCATGATACAGCAAAAGGTTTATTGGGTTTCCAGCATGCTGGGGCTCAGAGCTCACTTTAATAGAGCAGATAGCCCTGAGAATAGCTTAAGTAGAGTTTGTATACTTTCCCTGGAGAAGGCAGGGAGGGAAGTTTATTGATGGGTCACGACGAGTGGGCAGTTTACATGCAACTGGGTGAGGGAGTACATTCTGTAGTTTGGCAGTTGGGGACAGCACATTTTGGGAACAAGTTTTGCAAGCATTTCTCAAGATTTCAACAGTTTTTTGTTAAGCATAGGGAAATACAGGAAGTGACAAGTACTTATTTTATTAACCTTTCATTCCTCACTTCTTTTTCTGGCTACTTTTAATCATAAAAATTATCATTGGGGGGTTTCACATTCTATGTCTCCTAGTGGGGTATTACCATAAGTTTAACTCGTCCAATTTGAGCCTGGAGAAAAGAAATTACACGGTTGAGAAAACAGGGTTTTATAGTTATCAATAATATGAGGATTATTATTGGACCGGCCAGGGTTGATAAAAACGTAGTTAACCAGGGGCACTGTGTGAACCAAGAGTCAAACAACCCTTTTTGGGTCTCTCTCTCTCTCTTGTTGATGCTCTTTAATGTGTCTTTTTAATTTACTCATAGATTTTATTACAACTCCAGTATGTTCGGCATAAAAACAACATTCTTCCCTCAATGCAGCACAAAGGCCCCCTTCTTTAATGAAGAGGAGGTCCAAACCTCAACTGTTCTGTAAAACAACTTCAGAGAGAGAGGTTAAAGTTTCATGCAAAGCTCTGATGGTGGTTTCTAATATCTTAGTTTTGGTCTATTGCTGCTTCTAATTGGGTCATTTATTGTGTCACATGGACAAGGGCAGTGGTTCCTGGGCCCACCCGTGCAGCAAATCCTATTCCTAATATGATGGCTGAAGTGAGGGATATATGCTCCCAGTGGAACCTGGTTGTATGTCCCCCTATTTGATCTTCAAATGAACCTGCTTCATAATAGAGCACTCTGGGAAACATCTGCACCATTACACGATTAATCACATCTGTTGACCATTTCATGAAAACATAAACAAGGTTTAAGTATATAGAATTATTCTGTTGTAAGGACGGACAAGGCAAGGCACCTAAGATAGCACTAAAGACAGGGAAACAGTCCTATTTGGTTGCAACCGGATTCAGAGGGCATTGCTTCTGTTGTAATCAATTAATCCCCTGAAACTCAAGTTTAGGTAGTTTCAGAATTTTGTACCCAACATGTAAGGGAAGGTGCTCAGAAGCTCACAGTCTGCAGAAGTTCAAAAACGCAGTATTTGTTCCTGTTTTTCCCCTGTTCTGGGCAAGTTAACTTTTAAAGGACACCTGGGAGGGGGAGAGCTTTTTCTTCCCTTTCTTATTTTACCCCTGCCAGCTGTTACCATGGAGGCCAGTTGGTAACTTCTTTATCTTAGAAATGTAGCCATCTCTGTGAATCCCCAGCTCAAGGACAGAGGCCTTGTTCACATATTTTGTGAAAAACTAGTAAAAGGGTGTCTACCTGAGAAGTGCTGATTTTTTTTAGCCACTGGCCAAGTAGAACAGGGCAACACGAAAAGAGGAAGTTTATCTACATTGAACTCTTTTATAGGGACTGTTTTGCTGAAAGTCCTAAAGTCAGCCATGGTGAAGACTTCTGGAGAAGGTCAGTTAAGACTTTTCTGTGGGCCTAGTGCAGAGGGGGAAGACGGGGAAGGTGGGCTGAGATCAGCTCCGTGGATCTGAGAATGAGGAAGGAGAGATGTAAAAGAATAATGGGAAACGGGTTTGAGATTTTCCTAGCAACAAAAACTTGAGCAGTAGAACAGGTAGAGCAGAGAGGATGATGGGAGTGAGTATCTCAAAACGCATATGAGGGACGTTTAATTATTAGTAAACTGTTTTCAGTGATGACAAACCAACTTTAAAGACCATTTTTATTACATCTTAGATAGGGGACTGAGGGCTCTCCTCAGCTGGTTTGAGCTTTGGTTTAGCTGGTAAGAAGACCTGGCGGGACCCGGTGCGGGCACTGACAGGACAAGAGAGGAGTGAGTGGGTGGAGGGGTACTTCAGTAACTGCTGCCTCAGCAAGGAGGCAATGGTCTGAGAACCGGCAGAGGTTTGGGTTTTTGATCTAGTAATTGGAGGGGAGAAATCAGGTTGCTGAGGTGGGAGTGACAGCAGAGTGTCTGGAGCAGAAGGCTGAGGGTGAGGATCTATTGGAGAAGCATAGTTCAGGATGTGAGTGAAGGAGGAAAAAGGTCACGCAGAATTTGAGGATCTAGAGACCCCTCTGGGGGCCATCGGTTCTTCTTATCTAATTGGTAATATGGCCAATGATGTGTACTGAATTTGATGAGGAGTTTGGGTTCCATTAGGCAGCACCTGTTTGCTCACATCCCCATGACTTACAGAAGAAGTCGGCTTTCCCCCCACACAGCCGTGACTGTGGCTTTGAGAGTCTGCCCTGCAAACATAGTAATCTAGGCTAGCCAACCTGCATCTGGCTTGCATGTCCCTTCATCCATAATGTTTGTTTCCATTATCTATGGTACAGAAGTAATTTAATGGAATTTTAGTGGTATCCTCTTCATCAGGGATATCCCAATAGGTAAGACCTATAGCCAGCTGACAAATGTCTGGGAGGAGTGATGGCCACCAGGTCCCTCAGGGGGCTGTATGCGAGATAGATTATACTTCTTTTCCAGTAGGATTTGTGATCAGCCATCACTGCTGAATGGGCTGATGTGGCTTAGGACTACTTGTGGCCAAGGAGAGAGTCCACAGACTTATCCACATGGCGAATACGCAATTTGAAGGTTTTAACCAATCTTTTCCAGTTTCCAGCCAGAGTCTGGACAGGGCGCAGGCTTGAGATGAGAGGCATGGATCCAGAAATTGATTCCGTCTACCTTTACCACTGGAGGTGTTATAAGTAGCACCGGCTATGGTCCTTTCCAGCGGGGTTTCAAGCATGATACCTGATGTCGTCTTACGTAGATGAAGTCTCTTACTTGATATCGATGTGGAGTCCCTTTGTCCCCAGTTTGATAGGCAGTGGCCAGCTGTTTACACAGGTATCACTGAGTTCTTTTTAGAGCTTTAAGTCTGTCAAGCAAGGGGGTGTGGATGGAATGGTTAGGTCTTTGAGTCGGGCTTAGGTCCCTTACTGCAGGAGGGCAACAATAGAGAATTTCACAGGGGCTAAGGTTACTCAAAGGAACAGAGGGAGTATTTCTTGCATGAAACATTGCATAAGGCAGGAGCATAGTCCAATCTTTTATGCTGTTCTCTAAGTTTAATTTTCTTAAGGTCTCTTTAATGGTTCAATTTATTCTATCTGCCTGTCCTGAACTCGGGTATCTATAAGCACAATATAACTTCCAATTAATTCCCTGGTTCCTGGCTAACCCCTGACTTACCTGGGCCATGAACACCGGTCCATTATCAGACCCTATTACCGGCTTAGCTTCCTCCAATGGTAAAGAGGCTGAGTCAGCAGCAGGGAAATCCATTTGAGGGTGTTGTGGGTTAGGGGACAAGGGCAGGGGATTAGTAAGGGAAGAAGAGTCCAGTAGAGTCAAATCTGTGACTCGGGGAGAACAGGGGGTGGAGGAGGAGGAGGTTGAGAGGGTTTGAGAGATCATGGGGGAAGGAGTAGGAGCAGAGGCAGGGGCAAGGAAAGGCTTCACCCATGGAGGAGGAGATTTGCAGATGTTCTGCCAAGTTAAGATATATGGCTGTTGATCCAGATGGCTATGTGTCCCCGGCTGAGATAATATCTCTGAATTTTTAAATTAGTGCGAAGTAGAAAAATCCTTCTAGGGGCCATCCGAATTCAAAGGTGGGCCATTCTGAGGCACAGAGATTCTGCCAGGTCCAGCATTTTACTAAAACAAGAAAGATTCTGAGCTCTTAAGCGGACTTTGTTCCAGTGATCAAGGGTCAGGGACAGAGGCATTGAACTGCTCTGTCCCATAATGAAAGGTACACAAACAGCAAAAGCAAGGACACATGACACAGATAAGACAAGACCATAAACACAGGCAATGGACGTCAAACAC
This sequence comes from Callospermophilus lateralis, assembly GCF_048772815.1. Classification (NCBI taxonomy): domain Eukaryota; kingdom Metazoa; phylum Chordata; class Mammalia; order Rodentia; family Sciuridae; genus Callospermophilus; species Callospermophilus lateralis. Next base: position 197,611 of record NW_027516705.1, read on the forward strand.
TGAAACCAGGAATGAGTAGCCGGCAAAACCCGATGGGATGACAATACCGAATCTGAAACAAAATATCACTGAGTTGAGGAGACTATTGTTCCTTAATTTCCCGAGTTTTCTGCGGCGTCCCTCAGGGAGGTGCCCTGTGTCTCCGTGACACGTCTCTCAGCCACCTTCGGAGGGAGCTCAGGCTCTTCATCGCCAGAGATTTTGCCAAGCCCTAACATGAAACCTGAAACCAGAAAGAGGCGCCTTACTTGCTCCGAGAGGAGCCCATTGGGGTCTCTCGTCTGCCACTGCCAGAACTCGGTGGAACCTCAATATGTAAAGGTCGGGCGAGTGTCGAAGGAAGAGACCACCAAGAGTCTGTCTCATGCAACAGCAATGGGTTTATTTGGGGTTCAGCATGCTGTGGCTCAGAACTCACTTAAATAGAGCAGACAGCCCTGAGAACACCTTAAGCACAGCTTATATACTTTCCTTGGAGAGGGAAGAGAGGGAAGTTTACTAATGGGTGAGGGCATGTGGGCGGTTTGCATGACACTGAGTGAGGGAGTACATTCTGCAGTTTGGCAGTTGGGAACAGAACATTCTGGAAACAAGATTAGCAAACATTTCTCAAGATTTCAACAGTGTTTTGTTAAGCATACAGAAAAACAGGAAGTGACAAGTACCTATTTTATTAACCTTTCACTACGGACTATCCCTTTTCGACTAGATGTTCCTTCTACATTAATTCATCCAAGGTACAAGATCATATGGCATTGTATATCGATTTAATTGAGACACCTCTGCAGAACGTAATTCAAAGCTGCATATCCAAATCAAGAGCCCAATGCCCTTCTGGACTTCAAATCATACTTAGATTTCTGTTTTCATACATATATTTCACCTATATATTCTTATACACATAGCAAGTTCCCAATACCATTATTCATCCAGCAGAATGATTTCTAACCCAAACCGAACATGTTATTAACCATAACCATACACTGTTCCCTCAATCTAACTTTACAGAAGAGCATGAAAAGAGTTGATCTTACAATACTGAAATGTAGGGAATCTTCCACCTGCTGAGAACCTCAAAGGTCCATGCAGAAATGATCCCTGGAGAAGAGGTAGGCAGCTATGAAGGACCTGAGAGACCAAAAGTCATCTTCCATGGCAAACAACCTGGTCAGGATAAAAGGTTGTGTATGAATCAGCTTCTCTTCTTAACTTAGAGAAGTTGGACCAAACTAGGCCTGTGTGGAGATCTATTCCTGGGTGCCTATTGTTGATATACCATTCTAACTTGTGAAAGTGTCACAGAAAGTAGGGGCAGCCTCCGTATCATGGGACCCTTGAAAGCAACAGTTAGGACAAAGTGGTTGCCAAGACAGTGACCTCACTCAATTTCTGAAGGAAGTGACCTCACTTAACTTCCTTGGTGATGGAACTCTCTGAATTTGGGATCCAGGAAGCCAGGCACCCAGAGCCAGTCCCTGTCCCAGTCCCAGTGGTCTCACTTGTTTGGATTCAGCAAGGACAGAGTCAGTCTTTGTTGGTACCTACAGATGTGAGGAAGGCCAAATGAGAGGAAATCTCTGAAGCGGGGCTTTTCCTGAGAAAGCAGGTAGTGGCTCACCGCTGGCTACTGAGAACTTCACAGAGTTGGCCAAGGAGACCAGATCTGAGACAGGACAGGCCAATTTGGGGGAACATATTATGGCCCACAAGTCAGAGGACACTCTGGATAGTCACAGACCTACTTGGGGGAAGGAGGTGCCTTTGTGGGTGTGGTTGTGGGTTTGTGGTTTTGTCTCATTTTCCTAGAATAGGTATTAAAGTCGGTTTGTTTGGATTGAAGTTTAGTGTTTCTAGTAAGTCTTTTGACATGGCGAGTGTTTCTATGTCTCAGTATTTCACTGTGTCCGTGGTTGTATGCATTAGAAAAGAGAATGCATCAATGGATGTGTCCTGTCTAGTAGAAAGCTTCTCAGCATTCAAATTGCCCCATTTATGAATGGACTGTAGCTTGCCCTATTGATGCGCAACACCTGCTATATTCCTAAGTTCCTGTTTTCTTTCTGAATTCTGGCCACTCTACAGAATAGGACCATGGTTTTTTGTTCACGATATGTACCACCTTAAAGCTCTGTGACTGGCCATGTACTGGATAGCTGAAAGAAATGGCAAGCATCTCAGAAAACTCAAGTATCAGTGTGACCAGGAAATTCTCAGTTGAGCAACCCTGCTTTGGACCATTTGCTTACCTATTGTTCTGTTTTCCTGAATTTCAGGAAGGTCTTTGACTCAGGCCACCCTTTTGTGAAGCCTGAAGAAAACAGTTTTCAAATGGAAATTATTGGGCATACATGTGGCTCTTTCCTTAACTGCTTTGAAAAGGGATGTGTCTGAATCAGCCCCTTGGCTCTGTATGAGTCAGTGGCTTAGATTCTCAGCACCTGAGGGATCTAAAGAAATTTCCCATGCGTGCATTCAAAACCAAAATGGCCAAAAGAGCAGTCATTGGCATGAAGTCTTTCGCCTTCCTCTGTAAGGTTCCTGACCTCCATCAAGTGAGAATAGGAATCCTTTGGGTCAAACGAGTTCTTCAAAACCTGTAGAGGCTAGCCCATAGGTGCTTGGGTTTTCTCATGACTCTAATTCACATAAAGAATCAATATCTGACAGTCAGTAGGCCTCAAATTGGACAAGCAGAACAGTATTAACATCAGGCCTATTTGATCACTCCTGGTTAACAGGAAGCGTGTCCAGGCCACCCTGACTTTAGGCAAATGAGGGGCAAGGTAGATTATTGTGGATACTGTCTTGGTCTGCGCCCCTCATGGAAACCTCCAGCCAGAGGTTATGATGAGTGTCTATATGGAAGGAGATGAGGGCCATATGGGAGTGTTTTGGTTTTAATTGTGGTCAATTGTGTGGTAGTTGGAAGAGATGACTGTGTCCACCGGAGCTTGAACTCTAGGTGTGATTACCCTTAGAGACTGAGTTCTGGAACTGACCTCAGAGAAGTATTGCAAAAAATAGTGTTGGGATTTTAGGAGGTCACGCATGAGAATCACCCTTGTAATCTGAGATCTAGGCCCAGGATGGCTTTCCACAGTGCTCAGGGATTCTGAGCCAGGATATCACATGATTTAATTCTTAAAGACTTGGGACCCTTAGTTGAGAATACAAACACACATGGATCTCACTTTGTATACCTCAATGGGCCTGGATTCATGTGACCTTTTGGCCACTCTTTGGGAAGCCTTCCCCGTGAGTGATCTCCAGAGCTTTCATTGAAATGAGCTTCCTCACCATTTAATGGTTCCTGAATTAATTGAAACCCACAGTGCCTCCAACTTCATCCTTGAAAAATGGCTAGATAAATACCATGAAATTTTTGAAATTTCCATGACCAGGTGGCACTGGATAAACTTTGAATGTCCTGTTGCTGATCATGATGGTACCAAACTGTGCCTTGATTGACTGGGTTTCGTGAAAATGTTGTAGAACAGAGATGCCAGTAAGTTGGAGCCTGCTGAGTAGTGGGCATAGAGCAGTGGACTGTAGGTGTGTAAATAAATATTTTTGGTAGGATCACCTGGATCTTCCATTGGCTTCCAAAAGACTTGCTACTGACATGGTGCAGGCAGCCGACCCTTATATGTAAAGGCATCTTTTTATATGGAGAGATTTCAGGGCAATGTTCAGAATCAGGTTGCTATAGTCAAGTGGGAAAGCTATGTGGGATTAAAGCCTGGTTCGTACATTCTCTTGTCGACCATGACAAACCACACGTGACAGAACTCCCTCTATCATTGTGTCCCAGTTGAACTCCTTGTATTTCATGAATCTAATACGAAACTCCCAGTTCAGGAGTAAGAAACACCCTGAAAATTGGAGCATGACCAAATGGCTTCACAGACCACACGGGAAGACACTTAGCTCCCAGTGGCCACAGTTTACCTACAAAGAGAGAATTCAGAACTGCTGCCTCATTTTCATTAGAAAATAAGGAACCATGTCCTCCAGGTCACATAGATGCAGACCCAGATATCATGGTGTCACTACAAACGAAACTAAATTTCCTGACAATTACAAATATTTCATGTGCCCAACCACAGAGGAAGTTTCTCAAGAAGTCTTTAGGCCAGCAGAGCTCCATGTTTGTGAAGTGTTTACCCTCTCCCTTAATTTTGGAAACTGTTCTTCTACTTCCAGTGTTGTGAACTTCTGAGCATTTTACATTTCTCATATGTATTCACAGATTTTCTAACTCCTCTCCTCTAATTGTGTCTTACTTGGAGTGATGGTTATGTCAAGCCATTGTTCTGGAAGAGAGTGGGAAGTTGTTCCTGTAGTACATGTTTGCATACACATTAGATTAATTTTTCTATTTTCCATTTGAAATACTGAATCCCTGACACCAACCCATACCCTACTAGAATCTGACTACTAATCCTAATATGATGGAGAAAAAGAAACCTAACTGAATAGAAATACAGTCCTTTCATAGGAAGCATGGTGTATACTTGTATTTGCCTTCTGCTTTATCAAGAGTATGTGTTTTAAATCTAGTCAACTTTTTATTATAATATTTCTTCATGAGTTTTTAAAGTTATCACATATGTAAATTCCTGTCTCCCTTTCTCTGTATCCTATTCAGCACATGTATTTTTTATGCACATATACTATCCTACCTGGTATCCCACGTACATTCTTGTGAGCTCACTGACATTGGAATATAAAAATTGTGAAAAGAGATGACTCCCCCTAAATACTGATTGAACTGAAAATTCAACCTATGGGTGAGCTTCCTAGTAAAAAACATTATACATAAAACCATGTTAAGTAAAATGAATATTTTTGGATATGTGGATGAATTATATTTTATGATGAATTTCAATTGGCATATATATTTCTACATATTAATTTGTGTGTGTGTTTGTGTGTGTATTTGTGTATATATATATATATATATATATATATATATATATATATATATATATATTCTCCAGAATTTCCAAAATATGAAATATATGTATCTTATTATACACTCCCTAAATTCATTCATATTCATGTATTTGGGTGTATAATCAACTTTACACAAGATTATTCTAAGAAATACTCAACCACCTGAAATACATATTGGTTTCCTACTACTGAAAACTAAGTTCAGTGAATGGTGCTTACAAATCCTAATATTTCTACTGTAACTGACCCAGTTTAACATCAATGCAAATAGATTTCTATGGGACATGATGTGTATTTTGAAGTTCATTTTTATTAAACACTGGTACATTAAAATTTCTTCAGTTTATGTACATCATAGGATATATTTTTTTCATTCACAACTTCACAAATTTATAGGCATTTGGTTCACTTTCAATTACTTACTATTTCAGAACACATGTATTCCTCCATATTTCTCTACTGGTCTTTTCACTTGACTTCATTCTAAACACATTATTTTCGATTCCATTATCATTGTTCAAGCAAAACTCACTCTTCATGATAAACTGTAACCCTAATATTACCATTAGATATATAACAGGTTGGAATGAATGTATGTATATCAATATAAGATTTCATATATTTTTTTTCAGATGCAAATTCAATCCATTATTTAAAGTTGGAACCAGTTATATACTTTATTCACAATATGGTCTATTCATGCATCATCTGAATAATCATCAACACAGGGTACACCTTTTCGTATCCCCAGTACTAATTTATAAGTTTTCAGGATATTGCTCCCCATAATGGTGGAAGAAAGACTCATGTCACCTGATCTACATATACATTTATCACAGTAGTATTCTGGACACAAAATGCAAAGGTCACACTTATGATTGTACCAAAGCCTAAATGGAAAGTGAGCATGGATTATTAAAAACATCTGTCCAGGTTGAGTAATGCTCTCAAATGTCAATTCTCTTTGTTACTACATATTTGTTTTTTCCTAAGATTATATATTCAACCTCAAGCCTTTTGAAAATATCTAATCCTATCACTCACTTTATACTATGCCTGATTTCTTAATGTCCCTATTGATATCTGCTTTTCTACATATTGTCCCCAGTTCATCATTGTGACTGTAACTTCAAATGTGCTGACATTTACATTCACTCTCTATCTGAAACCCTATTGCTAAAGAACTTTTGGTCCAACTCCTATACTCACTATTCTTCCTAAACCTACTGACTATCTTCCTAATCCTACAGACTATCCCTTTTTGACTGCATGTTCTCTTCTACATTCAAACATCCGAGGTACACGGTCCTATGCCATTGTATATCGATTTATCTGAGACCTCGGTGCAGAACATAATTCAAGCTAAGTATACCAATCGTGGTTTCAATTCCTATCTGGGCTTCAAATCTTTCCTAGATCTCTGTTCTCATACATATATTTCACGTCTATATTCTTATAAATATCACAGGTTCCCAATACCATTATTCATCCAGCATAATTATTCCTAACCCAAATCGAACATGCTATTAACCCTAACCATACACTGTTCCCTCAATCTCATTTACAGAAGAGCAGGAACAGAGTTGGTCTTACAATACAGGAAGGTAGGGGATCTTCCACCAGCTGACAACATCAAAAGTCCATGCAGAAATAATCCCTGGAGAAGATGTAGGCAGCTATGAGGGACCTGAGAGAGCAAAAGTCATCTTACATGGAAAACATCCTGGTCATGATGAAAGGATGTGTCTGAATCAGCCTCTCTTTTCTTAATGTAGTGAAGATGGACCAAACCAGGCCTGTGTGGAGAGTTGATCCCGGGTGCCTATGGTTGATATACCATTCTAACTTGTGAAAATGTCAGAGCAAGTAGGTGCAGCCTCCATCTGATGGGACCCTCGGAAGGAACTGTTAGGAAAATGTGGTTGCCAGGGTAGTGACCTCATTCAGTTCCTGAAGGAAATGAACTCAACTTACTTCCTTGGTGATGAAACTCTCTGAACATGGGATCCAGGAAGCCAGGCACCCAAAGCCAGTCCCAGTGCAAGTCCCAGTGGTCAAACTTGTTTGGATTTACCAAGGACAGAGTCAGTCTTTCTTGGTACATACTGATGTGAGGTTGGCCAAATGCCAGGAAGATCTGAAGAGGGGCCTTTCCTGAGAAAGCAGGTAGTGGCTCATCGCTGGCTTCTGACAGCATCACAGAGTTGGCCACGGAGACCAGATCAGAGACAGGACACCCCAATATGGGGGAATATATCATGGCCCACCAGTCAGAGGACACTCTGGATAGTCAGAGACCTACTGGGGGAAGGAGGTGCCTTTGTGGGTGTGGTTGTGGGTTTGTTGTTTTGTCTCCTGTTCTCAGAATAGGTAGGAAAGGTGGTTTGTTAGTTTTGGAGTGGACTGTTTCTAGTAAGTCATTTGACAAGGCGAGTGTTTCTGTGTCTATATATCCCATTGTGTCCGTGGTTGTAGACATTAGAAAAGAAAATGCATCAAGGGATTTGTCCAGTCTACTAGAAAGCTTCCCAGCATTCATCCTGTGCAATTTATGAATGAACTGCAGCTTGCCTTATAAATGGGCAACACTCGCCATCTTCCTAAGTTCCTGTTTTCTTCCTGAATTCTGGCCACTCTCTAGAATACGCTCATGGTTTTGTGTCCAAGATATGTACCACCCCAAGCACTGTGACATGGCAATGTACTGGATAGCTGAAGGGAATGGCGAGTATCTCAGAAAACTCAGATATCAGTGTGACCAAGAAAGTCTCAGTGGAGAAACCCTGCTTTGGGCCTTTTGCTTCCCTGTCTGTTGCCCTGAATGTCAGGAAGGTCTTTGCCTCCGGCAACCCCTTTGTGAAGACTGAAGAAAACAGTTTTCAAATGGAAATAAATGGGCATCACCTGTGGCTCTTTGCTTAATTGCTTTGGAAAGGGATGTTTCTGAATCTGCATCTAGGCCCTGTGTGAGCCTGTGGCTTAGATTCTCAGCACCTGATGGATCTAAAGAAAGATCCCATGTGTGCATCCAAAACTAAAATGGCAAAAAGGGCAGTCATAGTGGATGAAGTCTCTTGCCTTCCTCCAGACAAAAGCTGAATAAAGATACTATAGAACTCAATAGCACAATCAATAACCTAGACGTAACCAACATATATAAAATATATCAACCATCATCAAGTGGATACACGTTCTTCTCAGCAGCACATTGATCCTACTCCAATATAGACCATATATTATGCAATAGGGAAACTCTTAGTAAATATAAAGGTATGGAGATAACACCATGCACCATATCTGATCATAATGGATTGAAACTTTAAATCAATGAAAAAAAAGGAAGGAAAAATTCTACATCACATGGAAAATGCACAATATGTTACTGAATGATCAGTGGGTTACAGAAGACATAAAGGAGGAGATAAAAAAATTCTTAGAGACAAATGACAATAGAGACACAACATACCGGATTGTATGGGACACAATGAAAGCCGTTTTAAGGGGAAATTCATTTCTTGTAATTCTTTCCTCAAAAAAAGAAAAAAACAACAACAAATAAATGAACTCACACTACACCTCAAAAACCTAGAAAAGGAAGAGCAAAACAACATCAAATGTAGTAGAAGACAAGAAATAATTGAAATTAGAGGAGAAATCAATGAAATTGAAACAAAAAATCTACATTGTAAAAATTGAAATAAATAAGAGTTGGTTCTTTGAAAAAATAAATATGTTCGACAGGCCCTTAGCCATGCTAACGAAGAGAAGAAGAGAGAGAACTCAAATTACTAACATATGGAATAAAGATGGAAATATCACAACACACACTACAGAAACACAGAAGATAATTAGAAAGTATTTTGAAACCCTATATTCCAATAAAATAGAAGATAAAGAAGATATCGATAAATTTCTTAAGTCATATGATCTGCCCCGATTGAGTCAGGAAGACACCCACAATTTAAATAGACCAATAACAAAGGAAGAAAAATAAGAAACCATCAAAAGACAACCAACCAAAAAGAGCCCTGGAACGGATAGGTATACAGTGGAGTTCTACAAAACCCTCAAAGAAGAATTAATACCAATACTTTTCAAGCAATTTCAAAAAATAGAAAAAGAAGGAGTTCCTCCAAATTCATTCTATGAGGCCAACATCACCCTGATTCCAAAACCAGACAAAGACACTTCAAAGAAAGAAAACTACAGACCATTACCTCTAATAAACTTGGATGCAAAAATTCTCAATAAAATCATGGTGAATTGAATACAAAAGCATATCAAAATAATTGTGCTTCATGATCAAGTAGGATTCATCCCTGGGATGCAAGCCTGGATCAATTTATGGAAATCAATAAATGTAATCCACCACATCAATAGACTTAAAGACAAAAACCATATGATCATCTCGATAGATGTAGATAAAGCGTTTGACAAAGTACAGCATTCCTTTATGTTCAAAACACTATAAAAATTAGGGATAACAAGAACTTACCTCAACATGGTAAAAGCTATATATGCTAAACCTCAGGCTAGCATCATCCTAAATGGAGAAAAACTGAAGGCATTCCCTCTAAAATCTGGAACAAGACAGAGATGCCCTCTATCACCACTTCTATTCAGTTTAGTTCTTGAAAAACTAGCCAGAGCAATTAGACAGACAAAAGAAATTAAAGGCATAAAAATAGAAAAAGAAGAACTTAAATATTCGCTATTTGAGGATGACATGATAATATATTTAACAAACCCTAAAGGGTATGCAAAGAAACTGCTAGAGTTAATAAATGAATTCAGCAAAGTGCCAGTATATAAAATCAACAAGAAAAAATCAAAGGCATTCCTGTATATCAGCAACAAAACTTCTGAAATTGAAATGAGGAAAACCACTCCATTCACAATATCCTCATAGAAAATAAGATACTTGGGAATCAACCTAAAAAAAGAGGTGAAAGATTTATACAATGAAAGTTACATAACTCTAAAGAAAGAGATAGAAGAAGATGTTAGAAGATGGAAAAATGTACCCTGTTCATGTATAGGCAGAACTAACATCATCAAAATTGCGATATTACCCAAAGTTCTATACAGGTTTAATGCAATGCCAATCAAAATCCCAATGGCATTTCTTGTAGAAATATATAAAGCAATCATGAATTTCATATGGAAAAACAATAGACACAGAATAGCAATAGCAATTCTAAGCAGGAAGTGTGAATCAGGATGTATAGCGATAACAGAGTTCAAACTGTACTACAAAGCAATAGTAACAAAAACAGCGTGGTATTGGTATCACAAAAGTCAGCTGGACAAATGGTACAGAATAGAGGACACAGAAACCAATCCACAAAAGTACAACTTTCTTATATTTGAAAAAGGGCCTAAAAGCATGCAATGGAGGAAGGATAGCATCTTCAACAAGTGGTCCAGGGAAAATTGGAAATCCATATGCAACAAAATGAAAATGAATCCCTTTCTCTCGCCATGCACAAAAGTTAACTCTAAATGGATCAAGGAGCAAGATATAAAATCAGAGACACTGCATCTAATAGAAGAAAAATTTGGCTACGATGTACATACTGTGGGGTTGGGCTCCAAATTTTTTAATAGGACAGCCATAGCACAAGAGTTAATAACAAGAATCAACAAATGGGACTTACTTAAACTAAAAAGTGTTTTTCGAAACAAGAGAAACAATAAGAGAGGTAAATAGAGAGCCTACATCTTGGGAACAAATTTTTACCCCTCACACTTCAGATAGAGCCCTAATATCTAGAATATACAAAGAACTCAAAAATTAAACAATAAGATAACAAATAAACCAATCCACAAATGGGCCAAGGACCTGAACAGAAACTTCACAGAGGAGGACATACAATCCATCAACAAGAACATGAAAAAATGCCCACCATCTCTAGCAGTTAGGGAAATTCAAGTCAAAACCACCCTAAGATACCATCTCACTCCAGTAAGATTGGCAGCCATTATGAAATCAAACAACAATAAGTGTTGGCGAGGATGTGGGGAAAAGGGTACACTTGTACACTGCTGGTGGGACTGCAAAATGTTGAGGCCAATTTGGAAAGCAGTATGGAGATACCTGGGAAAGCAGGGAAAGGATCCACCATTTGACCCAGCTATCTCACTTCTCGGACTATTCCCTGAGGATCTTAAAAGAGCGCACTATAGGGATACTGCCACATCACTGATCATAGCGGCACAATTCATAATAGCTAAACTGTGGAACCAAACTAGATGACCTTCAATAGGCGAATGGATAAAAAAAGGGGCATCTATACACAATGGAGTATTATGCAGCATTAAAAAATGACAAAAATCATTGAATTTGAAGGGAAATGGATGGCATTAGAACATATAATGCTAAGCAAAGCTAGCCAATCCTTAAAAAACAAATGCCAAATGTTTTCTTTGATATAAAGAGAGCAAATAAGAACAGAACAGGGAAGAAGAGCATGAGGAAAATATTAACACTAAATGGAGATGAGTGGGGGGAGAGAAAGGGAGAGAGAATGGAAAGCATATGGAAATGGTAGGAGACACTAAATGTTACACAAAATTCCATATAAGAGGTTGTGAGGGGAAAGGGGGGGAAACAAGGGAGAAAATTGAACAATAGCAAATGAGGTATAGAGGGTAGATGGTTGGGGAGGGGAGGGGGATAGTAGGGGATAGGAAAGGTAGCAGAATACAACAATCACTAATATGCCATTATGTAAAAACGTGAGTGTGTAACTGATGTGATTCTGCGATTTGTATTGGGGTAAAAATGGGAGTTCATAACCCAAATGAGTCAAATGTATGAAAGATGATATAGCATGAGCTTTTGAACAACCAAAAAAAAGAAAAAAAAAGGAATTTAATTTCCAATATTTGAGACATTTTACAACTTTATTTTTTAATAAAATTGGCTTTTATTTGTTATCTTACTTGCTGTTATCTGCCTTTCAGTTTGAAAAAACGATGTGCTGTAGCCATTCATCCATGTAGTATGTAACAGAAAATTTTCAGTGTCTCCATATAACCAGATTGGCAAGGCATCAAGGTTTCCCTCACAAACAAGATAAAGGCTTTTGCATAAGAAATTTAATATTCTGCAATACAATTTTTTTTAACTTTCCAATTAAATTTCAATTTTTTTTTAAAAAAAGAAGAAACTAAACCCCACAGTAAGAAGGCCTCAAAGTGGAGAAGTGGAGCAGTATTAATGGCAGGCCTATTTAATCACTCCTGGTTCACAGGAAGGGTGTCCAGGCCACCCTGACTTTAGGCAAATGAGGGGCAAGAAAGCTTATTTGGGCCACTGTCTTGGGCTGTGCCCCTCATGAAAAACTCCAGCCAGAGGTTATGAGGAGTGTCTATGTGGAAGAAGATGAGGACAATGTGGGAGTGTTTTGGTTTTAATTGTGGTCATTTGTGTGGCAGATGGAAGAGATGACTGGGTCCAACTGGGCTTGAACACTGGTGTGATTCCCCTTAGAGAATGAGTTCTGGAACTGACCTCAGATAAGTATTGCCATGAATTGTATTGCGATTTCAGGAGGCCACACATGAGAGTCGCCCTTTGAAACTGAGATCTAGGCCCAGGGTGGCTTTCCCAAGAGTACTGAGAATCTCAGCTAGGATATCACATGATTTTATTCTGAAAGACTTGGCACCCATAGTTGAGAGTCAAAACACACATGGACCTCACATTGTAGACCTCAATGGGCCTGGCTTCATGTGACCTTTTGGCCACTCTTTGGGAAGCCTTGCCTGTGAGTGTTCTCCAGATCTTTCATTGAAATGAGCTTCCTCAACATTTAATGGTCCCTGAATGAATTGAAACCCACAGTGCCTCCACCTTCATCCTTGAAATTTGTCTAGATCAATACCATGAATGTTTAGAAATTTTCATGACCAGATGGCACTGGAGAACCTTTTGATGTACTTTTGCTGATCATGAGTATACCAGACTGTGCCTTGATTGACTGGGCTTCATGAAAATGTTTAGAACAGAGATGCCAGAAAGTTGGAGACTGCAGAGTAGTGGGCCTAGAGCAGTGGTGGGAAGGTGTGTGATAAAACATCTGTGGTGGGGCCATGTTGATCTGCCATTGACTTTCAATTGTCTTGAGACAGACATGGTGCAGCCATCAGACCATTGTATATAAAGGCATCTTGTTATATGGAGAAGTTTCAGAGTAATGTTTAGAATCAGGTTGCTATGATCAAGGGGGCAAGCTATGTGGGATAGAAGCCTGGTTGGTGCATTCTACTGTAGACCAGGGTACACGTACCACACGTGACAGAACTCCCTCCAGCACTGTGTCCCAGTTGAACTCCTTGTATTTCGTGATGCCAATACCAAACTACCAGTGCAGCAGCAAGAAACACCACGAAAAGTGGAAGATGACCAAATGGTTTCACAGTCCACACGGGGAGACACTTAGCCCCCAGTGACAATAGTTTACCTACAAAGAGAGAATTCAGCATTGCTGCCTCATGTTCATTGGAAAATAAGATGCCATGTCCTCCAGGTCACATAGATGCAGACCCAGCTTAGATGGTCTCACTATAAAGGAAGCGAAAGCTCCTGAAAACAACATATATTTCAAGTGCCCAACCTCAAAGGCAGTTTCTCAAGAAGTGTTTAGGCCAGCAGATCTTCATGTCTGTGGAGTATTTCCCATGTCACTTACTTTTGGAAACTCCTCTACCACCTCCAAGGTTGTGCACTCCTGAGCATTTTCATTGCAGATATATATTTACAGATTTTCTAACTCTTCTCCTCTAATTGTGACTTACTTGGGGCAATGGTAATGTCAAGTCATTGTTCTATATGAGAGAAGGAAGATTTTTTTGTAGCACATATTTGCATACACATTGGATTCATTTTTCAATTTTTCATTTGAAATACTGAATCCTTGACACTAGCCCATACACTTATAGACTCTGACTACTAATACTAATATGATGAGAAAAATAACCAAAACAGAATAGAAATACAAGCAGTTCAGAAGAGGCATGGTGTGTAGTTGTACTTGCCTTTTGCATGATATAAGGTAGGAGTTATAAATCTAGTCAATTATTTGTTGAAATAATTCTCCATGTGTTTTTAAAGTTAAGAAATATGTGAATTTCTGTCTCTCTTTCTCTTTAGCCTATTAAGCACATGTATTTTTATATGCACAAATAGAATCCTACCTGGTTTCACACGTACATTCTTGTGAGGTGGCTGACTTGGCAGATACAAATTGTGAGAAGAGATCACTTCTCCTAAAGGCTGTTGGAACTAAAAATTCAACCCATGGGTGACCTTCCTAGATGAACAACATTATACATAATCCATGTTCAGTATAATGAATATTTTTTGATATGCAGATGAGTTATTTTTCATGATGAATTTCAATTGGCATATATATTGCTACATTATAATGTGTGTGTGTTTGTGTCTATATATATATAGTCTCCAGATTTTCAAAATATGAAATATAAGTGTCTTACTATACACTGCCTAAATTCATTCATGTTCCTGTATGGGGATATATAATCAATTTTTCACAAGATTATTATTAGAAATATACATCCACTGAAATACATATTTGTTTCCTAGTACTGAAAACTAACTTCAGGGAATGGTGCTAAGAAATCCTAATATTTCTACAGTGACTCACCCAGTTTAACATCAATGCAAGTAGACACCTATGGGACATGATGTGTATTTTGAAGTTCATTTTTATTCAACACTGGTACATTACTATTTATGCAGTTTATGGGCAATATAGGATATATCATTTCATCCACAATTTTACAAATTTATAGGCATTTGGTTCAATTTCAATCACTTCCTACTTGAGAAGACATGTATTCCTCCATGTTTCTTGACTGTTCTTTTCATGAGATTCTTTCCAAACACATTATTTTCGATTTCCATAATCACTTTTGAAACAAAACTCACACACTCTTCATAATAAACCGTAACACTAATATTATCATTAGATGTATAACTGTTCAGAATGAATGTATGTATATCAATGTAAGATTTCTTCTATATTTTCAGATATCAATTCAATCCATTATTTAAATTTTGAACCAGTTATATTATTTATTCACAGTATGGTCTATTAAAGAATCATCTCTATATTCATAGACCCAGGGTATACCTATTTGTATCCCCAATACTAATTTATAATCCTTTAAAATATTGCTTTCAAAAATGGTGGAAGAAATATTCTAGTCACCTGATATACATATGCATTTCATCACAGTAATATTCCTGACAAAAAATGCAAGTGTCACACTTATGATTGTACCAAAGCCTATATTGAAAGTGAGCATGTATTACTAACAACATCCATGTCCTGATTCACTAATGATCTCGAATATTATTCCTATTGGTGACTGCATATTTGTTTCTTCCTAAGATTGTATATTCAAACTCAACCCTGTTAAAAATGTCTTATCCTATCACTCTCTTTGTACTTTGCCTGATTTCCTAATATCTCTATTGATATCTGCTTTCCTACACATTTTCCCCAGTTCATCACTGTGGCTGACTCTTCACATATGCTGAAATTTACATTCACTCTCTAACCAAAACCCTATATCTAAAGTCTTTTGATCCAACTCCTTGGTTCACTCAAATGGGTTCTTCAAATCCCTTCAGAGGGTAGCCCATAGGTGCTTGGGTTTTCTCATGACCCCAATTCTCATAAAGAATCTATACCCCACAGAGAGTAGGCCTCAAATTGGAGAAGTAGAGCAGTATTATTGGCAGGCCTATTTGATCACCCCTCGTTCACAGGAAGGGTTTCCATGCCACCCTGACTTTAGGCAAATGAGTGGCAGGTGAGCTTATTTTGAACACTGTCTTGGGCTGCGCCCCTCATGGAAACCTCCAACCAGAGTTTATTATGACTGTCTATATGGAAGAAGATGAGGGCCATGTTGGAGTGTTTTGGTTTAATTGTGGTCATTTGTGTTACGGTTGGAAAAGATTCCAGGGTCAACCTGGGCTTTAACTCTTATGTGATTCCCTTTAGAGACTGAGTTCTGGAACAGATCTCAGCGACGTATTGGCATGAATTGTGTTTGGAATTTAGGAGGCCACACATGAGAGTTGCCCTTGGAGACTGAGATCTAGGCCCAGGTTGGCTTTCCAAAGAGCACTGGGATTCTCAGCCAGGATATCACATGACTTTATTCAGAAAGACTTAGCAGCCATAGTTGAGAGTCAAAACACACATGGACCTCAATTGTAAACCTCAATGGGCCTGGCTTCATGTGACCTTTTGGCCACTCCTTGGGAAGCCTTGCCTGTGAGAGTTGTCCCGAGCTTTCATTGAAATGAGCTTCCTCACTATTTCATGGTTCCTGAATGAATTGAAACCCACAGTGCCTCCAACTTCATCCTTGAAAATTGGCTAGATAAACACCATAAAATTTTTGATATTCCTATGAACAGGTGGCACTAGAGAATCTTTGGATGTCTGTTGCTGATCACGAGTATACCAGACAGTGCCCTGATTGACTGGGTTTCATGAAAATGTTGTAGAACAGAGATGCCAGAAAGTTGGAGCCTGCTGAGTAGTGGGCCTAGAGCAGTGGTTGGCAGGTGTATGATAAAACATCTGTTGTTTGGCCACATCGATCTTCCCTTGGCTTCCAAATGGATTGTGACTGACATGGTGCAGCCAGCAGACCCTTACAAATAAAGGGATCTTGTTATATGGAGAGGTTTCATGGCAATGTTCAGAATCAGGTTGCTATGGACATGGGTGCAAGCTTTTTGGGATAGAAGCCTGGTTGGTGCATTCTCCTGCAGACCCTCACTCACCACACATGAGAGTACTCCCTCTAGGACTGTGTCCCAGTTTATCTCCTTGTACTTCATGCAGCCAATACCAAACTCAGAGTACTGCAGTAAATAACACCACAAAAATTCGAGTATGACCAAATGGCTTCACAGACCACACGGTTAGACACTTAGACCCCAGTGGCCTCAGTTTACCTACAAAGAGAGAATACAGAACTGCTGCCTCATGTTCAATAGAAAATAAGGAACCATGTCATCCAGGTCACATAGATGCTGACCCAGATTTGATGGTCTCACTACAAAGGAAGCTAAAGCTCCTGACAACAACAAATATTTCAAGGGCCCAAACTCAGAGGCAGTTTCTCAAAAATTTATTAGGCCACCAGAGCTCCATGTTTGTGGAGTGTTTATCCTTTCTTTTACATTTGGAAATTCCTCTACCACCTCCAAGGTTGTGAACTCCATTCATTTTTTTTCCAGATATATATTCACAGATTTTCAAACTATTCTCCACTAATTGTGTCTTACTTGTGGTGAAGGAAATATCAAGGCATTGTTGTAGAGGACAGTGGGAAGATTTTTGTCTAGCATATATTTGTATACACATTAGATTCATTTTCCTATTTTCTATTTGAAATACTGAATTCCTGACAGTAAGCCATACCCTAGTAGACTCTGACTGTTCCCGGGTGCCTATGGTTGGTATACCATTCTAACTTGTGAATGTGACACAGGAAGTAGGGGCAGCCTCCATGTCATGGAGCCATTGGAAGCAAATGTTAGAACAAAGTGGTTGCCAAGGCAGTGACCTCATTCAGTTCCTGAAGGAAGTGACCTACCTCACTTCCTTGGTGATGGAACCCTCTGAACTTGGGATCCAGGAAGCCAGGCACCAAGAGCCAGTCCCAGTCCCTCTCCCAGTGGGTTCACTTGTTTGGATTTACCAAGGACAGAGTCAGTCTTTCTTGTGGATCACTAAATGCCAGGAAAGCTCTGAAGAGGGGCCTTTCCTGAGAAAGCAGGTAGTGACTCACCGATGGCTCCTGAAAACTTTAGAGAGTTGGTAAAGGAGACCAGATCTGAGACAGGACAGGCCATTTCGGGGGAACATAGTATGGCCTATCAGTCTGAGGACACTCTGGTTACTCACAGACCTATGTGGGTAAAAGATATGCCTTTGTGGGTGTAGATGTGAGTTTATGGTTTTGTCTCATGTTCTGAGAATAGGTAGGAAAGGCAGTTTGTTTGGTTTGGAGTGGACTGTTTTTAATAAGTCATTTGACATGGTGAGTGATTCTATGTCTGTGTATCCCACTTTGTCGGTGGTTGTAGATATGAGAAAAGTGAATGCATCAATGCATGTGTCCTGACAAGTAGAAAGCATTCCAGCAAACATCCTGCCCAATTTATGAATGGACTGTTGCTTGTCTTATCGATGGGCAACACCTACTATTTTCCTTAGTTCCTGTTTTCTTCCTGAATTCTGGCCATTCTCCAGAATAGGCTCATTTTTTTTTGTCCAAGATATGTACCACCTCCCAGCTCTGTGACATGGCCATTTACTGGATACCTGAAATGAATGGGGAGGATCTCGGAAAACTCAGATATCAGTGTGACCAGTAAAGTCTCAGTAGAGAAACCCTGCTTTGTGCCTTTTGCTTACCTACTGTTCTGTTGACCTGAATGTCAGGTAGGTATTTGCCTCAGACCACCAGTTTGTGAAGCCTGAAGAAACTGCTTTCAAATGGAAATGAATGAGCATCACCCGTGGCTCTTAGATTAATTGCTTTAGAAAAGGATGTGTCTAAATCATCCTCTCGGCTCTGTGTGAGGCTGTGGCTTAGAATCTCAGCACCTGATGGATCTAAAGAAAGATCCCATGTGTGCATCCAAAACCAAAATGGCAAAAAGATCAGACATTGTGGATAAAGTCTCTTGCTTCCTCTGTTAGGCTCCTCACCTCCATCAAGTACGAATAGGGATCCTTTGGGTCTAATGAGTTCTTCAAAGACGAGAAAAGGTGCTTGGGATTCACATGACTCCAAATCACATAAAGAATCAATACCTCACGTTCAGTAGGCCTCAAAAAGGAGAAAAAGAGCATTATTAATGGCAGGCCTATTTGATCAATCCTGGTTCACAGGAAGGTTGTCCAGGAAACCCAGACTTTAGGCAAATGAGGGGCAAGGGAACTTATTTTGGACACTGTCTTGGGCTTCGCCCCTTGTGGAAACCTCCAGCCAGAGGTAATGATGAGTGTCTATATGGAAGAATATAAGGGCCATGTGGTAGTGTTTTGGTTTTAATTGAACATGTTAATAACACTAACCATACATTGTTCCATCAATTTAAGTATTCAGAAGAGCAGGGACAGATTTGTTCTTACAATACAGGAATGTAGGGGATCTTCAACCTGCTGAAAATCTCAAAGGTCAATGCAGAAATTATCCCTGGAGAAGATGTAGGCAGCTATGAAGGACCGGAGAGAGCAAAAGTAATCTTCCATGGAAAACAACCTGGTGAGGATGAAGGGTTGAGTCTGAATCAGACTCTCTATCCTTAACGTAGAGGAGATGGAGCAAACCGGGCCTGTGTGGAGAGCTGTTCCTGGGTACCTATGGTTGGTATACCATTCTAACTTTTGAAAGTGTCTCAGGAATTAGGGGCAGCCTCCATCTCATGGGACCCTTGGAAGCAAGTGTTAGGACAAAGTGGTTGCCACGGCAGTGACCTCATTCAGTTCCCAAAGAAATGACCTTCCTAACTTCCTTGGTGATGGATCTCTCTGAACTTGTGATCCAAGTAGCCAGGCACCCAGAGCCAGTCCCAGTCACAGTTCCAGTGGGCTCACTTGTTGGATTTACCAAGGACAGAGTCAGTCATTCTTGGTACCTACTGATGTGAGGATGGCCAAATGCCAGGAGTGCTCTGAAGAGGGGCCTTTCCAGAGAAAGCAGGTAGTGGCTCAACACTGGCTCCTGACAACTTCACAGAGTTGGCCAAGGTGACCAGATCTGAGGCAGGACAGGCCATTTCGGGAGAACACAGTATGGCCCACAAGTCAGAGGACATTCCGGATAGTCACAGACCTACTTGGGGGAAGAAGTTGAATTTGTGAGTTTGGGTGGGGTTTGTGGTTTTGTCTCATGTTCTCAGAACAGGTAGGAAAGGAGGTTTGTTTGGTTTGGAATTATCTGATTCTTCTAAGTCCTTTGACAATGCGAGTTTTTCTATGTCTGTGTATCCCACTGTGTTAGTGGTTGTAGACATTAGAAAAGAGAATGCATCAATGGATGTGTCCTGTCTAGTAGAAAGCTTCCCAGCATTCATCCTGCCCAATTTATGAATGGACTGCGGCTTGCCTTATGGATGGGCAACACCTGCAATCTTCCTAAGTTCCTGATTTCTTACTCAATTCTGGTCACTCTCAAGAATAGACTCATGGTTGTGTGTCCAAGATATGTACCACCTCCAAGGTCTGTGAAATGGCCATGTACTGGATAGCTGAATGGAATGGCGGAGCATCTCAGAAAACTCAGATAGCAGTGTGACCAGGAATATCTCAGTGGAGAAACCCTGCTTTGGGCCTTATGCGTACATATTTTTCTGTTGCCCTGAATGTCAGGAAGGTGTTTTCCTCAGGCCAACACTTTTGGAAGCCTTAACAAAAGACTTTTCAATTGGAAATAAATGTGCATCTCCTGTGGCTCTTTCCTTAATTGCTTTGGAAAGGGATGTGTCTGAATCAGCCTCTTGGCCCTGTGTGAGGCTGTGGCTTAGATTCTATGCACCTTATGGATCTAAAGAAAGATTCCATATGTGCATCCAAAACCAAAATGGCTAAAAGTAGAGTCATTGTGGATGAAGTCTCTTGCCTTCCTCTGGTAGGGCACTTACTTCCATCAAGGAAGAATAGGGATCCTTTGTGTCAAATGGGTTCTTCAAAGCTCTGCAGTGGCTTGCCCATAGTTCTTGTGTTTTCTCATGGGTCCAATTCCCAAAAAGAATTTAAACCCCTCAGTCAGTAGGCCTCAAATTGGAGAAGTGGAGCAGTATAAATATCAGGCCTATTTGATCACTCCTGGTTCATAGGAAGGGTGTCCAGGCAAACGTGACTTTAGGCAAATGAGGGACAAGGAAGCTTATTTTGGACACTGTCTTGGGCTGTGCCCTCATGGAAACCTCCAGCCAGAGGTTATGATGAGTGTCTATATTGAAGAAGATGAGGGTCATGTGGGAGTGTTTAGGTTTTAATTGTGAGAGATTACTGGTTCAACCTGTGTTGAATTCTGGTGTGATTCCCCTTAGAGACTCAGTTCTTGAACTGACCTCAGAGAAGAATTGCCATGAATTGTGTTAAGATTTTCGGAGGCAACGCATGAGAGTCGCCATTGGAAGCTGAGATCTAGTCCCAGGGGGACTTTCCACAGTTCACTGGGAATCTCAGCCAGAGAATCACATAATTTTATTCTGAAAGACTTGGCAGCCACAATTGAGAGTCAAAACACACATGGACCTCACATTTTAGACCTCAATGGGCCTGGCTTCAAGTGACGTTTTGGCCACTATTTGGGAAGCCTTGCCTGTGAGAGTTCTCCAGAGCTTTCATTAAAATGAGATTCCTCACCATTTAATGGTTTCTGAATAATTGAAACCCACAATGCCTCCAACTTCATCCTTGAAAATGGTTACATAAATATCATGAAATTTTTAAAATTACCATGACCAGGTGGCACTGGAGAACCTTTGGATGTCCTGTTGCTGATCATGAGTATACCAGAGAGTGCCTAGATTGACTGGGTTTCTTTAACATGGTGTAGAACACAGATGCCAGTAAGTTGGAGTCTGCTGAGAAGTGGACATAGAGCAGTGGTGGGCAGGTGTGTGATAAAACATCAGTGGTACGGCCATGAGGATCTACCATTGGATTCCAAATGCCTTGTGACTGACATGGTGCAGGCAGCAGACCCTTCTATGTAAAGGCATCTTGTTATATGCAGAGGTTTCAGGGCAATGTTCAGAATCAGGTTGCTATGGTCAAGGGGGAAAGCTATGTGGATAGAAGCCTGGTTGGTGCATTCTCCTGCAGACACTGACCCACCACACGTGACAGAACTCCCTCCAGCACTGTGTCCCAGATAAACTCCTTGTATTTCATGAAGCAAACACCAAACTCCCAGTGCAGCAGCAAGAAACACAACGAAAAGTGGATCATGACCAAATTGCTTCACAGTCCAAACGGGGAGACACTTAGCCCCCAGTGGCCACAGTTTACCTGCAAAGAGAGAAACCAGCACTGCTGCCTCATGTTCATTGAAAAATAAGATGCCATGTCCTCCAGGTCACATAGATGCAGACCCAGCTTTGATGGTCTCACTAGAAAGAAGCTAAAGCTCCTGAAAACAACATATATTTCAAGTGCCCAAACTCAGAGGCATTTCTCAAGAAGTCTTTAGGCCAGCAGAGCTCCATGTTTGTGGAGTGTTTATCCTGTCCCTTACTTTTGGAAACTCCTCTACCACCTCCAAGGTTGTGAACTTCTGAGGATTTTTCATTGAATATATGTATTCACACATTTTCTAATTCTTCTCCTCTAATTGTGTCTTTCTTGGTGCGAAGGTAATGTCAAGGCATTTTTCTGGATGAGAGTGGGAAGATTTTTGTGTAGCATATATTTACATACACATTGGATTCATTTTCCAAATTTCCATTAGAAATACTGAATCCATGACACTAACCACTACATTACTAGACTCTGACTACTAATCCTAATATGATGGAGAATAAAAACCCAAACAGAATAGAAATATAAGCAGTTCAGAGGATGCATGTTGTATAGTGGGACTTGCCTTTTGCATTATATAGGGTAGGAGTGATAAATCTAGTCAATTTTCTGTTGAAATATTTCTCCATGTATTTCTAAAGTTAACAAATATGTGAATACCTGACTCCCTTTCTCTGCAGCCTATTCAGCACATGTAATTTTATATGCACATATAGAATCCTACCTGGAATCACACGTACATTCTTGTGAGATGGCTCACTTGGCAGATACAAATTGTTAGAATAGTTCACTCTTCCTAAATGATGCTGGAACTGAAAATTCAACCAATGGGTGAGCTTCCTGGTTGAACAACTTTACACAAAAACCCATGTTCAGTAAAATAAATATTTCTGATCTGTGGATGATATATATTTCATGGTTAATTTCAATTGGCATATATATTCCTACTTTTTAAAGTCTGTTTGTGTGTGTGTGTGTATACATACTCTCCAGATTTTTCAAAATATGAAATATGTGTCTTATTATACACTCCCTAAAATAATTCATATTCATGTATGTGGATTTTTAATCAACTTTTCACGAGATTATTCCCAGGAATATTCACACACCTGAAAAACATATTTGTTTCCTCGTACTGAGAACCATCTTCAGTGAATGGTGCATACAAATCCTTGTATTTCTGCAGTAACTTACCCAGTTTAACATCAATGCAAATAGATTTCTATGGGACATGATGTGTATTTTGAAATTCATTTTTATTCAACACTGGTACATTGCAATTTCTTCCGTTTATGCACATCATAAAATATATATTTCATCTAGAAATTCGAAAATTAATAGGCATTTGTTTCATTTTCAATCACTTCCTGCTTCAGAACACATGTATAACTCCATGTTTCTTGACTGATCTTTTCATGAGGTTTTTTTTTCGATTTCCTTAATCATTTTTGAAGCAAAACTCACACACTCTTCATGATGAACCATAACCCTAATATTACCATTAGATGTATATTTGGTTTTAATGAATGTATATATATCAATATAAGATTTCCTCTATATTTTCATTTATCAATTCAATCCATTATTCAAAGTTGGAACCAGTAATACTATTTATTCACAGTATGGTCTATTCATGCATTATCTCTATATTCATAGACACAGGGTACACCTATTTGTACCCCCAGTACTAACTTATACGTCTTCACAATATTGCTCCCAGAAATGGTGGAAGAAATACTCATGTCACCTGATCTACATGTACATGTTATCACAGTAATATTCTGGAAACAAAATGCAAAGGTCACAGTTATGATTGTACCAAAACCTAAATGAAAAGTGAGCATGGATTACTAAAAATATTCCTGTCCAGGTTGCTACCGCTCTCAAATGTCAATCCTATTGGTGACTATATATTTGTTTCCTCCTAAGATTATATATTCAACCTCAAGCCTGTTGAAAATGTGTAATCCTATCACTCACTTTATACTTTTCCTGATATCCTAATGTCTCTATTGATTTCTGCTTTCCTAAATATTTTCCCAGTTTATCATTTTGACTGACTCTTCACATGTGCTGACATTTAAATTCACTTTCTAACCGAAACCCAATTGCTAAAAACATGTCCTCCAAAACCTATAATCACTATTCTTTCTAAACCTACCGACCCTTTTCCTAATCCTACCGACTATAGCTTTTTGACTGGATATTCTCGTGACATTCAATCATCCAAGGTACAAGGTCCTATGACATTGTATATGGATTTATTTAAGACATCTGTGCAGAACGTAAGTCAAAGCTAAGTATCCCAATTAAAGGCCCAATGCCCTTCTGGGCTTCAAATTTTACCTAGATTTCTGTTTTCATACTTATATTTCACCTAAATATTCTTGTAAATATCGCACATTCCCAATACCATTATTCATCGCTCAGAATGATTCTTAATCCAAATCGAACCTGTTATTAAGCCTAACCAAACACTGTTCCCTCAATCTAACTTTACAGAAGAGCAGCGACAGAGTTGGTCTTACAATACAGGAATGTAGGGGATCTTCCAGATGCTGAGATCCTCAAAGTTTTAAGCAGAAACGATCCCTGGAGAAGACATAGGCAGCTATGAAGGACCTGAGAGAGCAAAAGTCATCTTCCATGGCAAACAACGTACACAGGATGAAGCATTGTGTCTGAATCAGCCTCTCTTTTCTTAATGTAGAGAAGAGGGACCAAACCAGGCCTGTGTGGAGAGCTGTTCCCGGATTCCTATGGTTGATATACCATTCTAACTGTTGAAACTGTCTCGGGAAGTAGGGGCAGCCTCCACCTCATGGGAACCTTGCAATCACCTGTTAGGACAAAGTGGTTGCAAAGGCAGTAAACTCACTCAGTTCCTGAATGAAGCGACCTACCTCACTTCCTTGGTGAAGAAACTCCCTGACCTTGGGCTCCAGGAAGACAGAGAATACCAAGACCTTGTCACAGTTCCAGTCCCAGTGGGCTCCATTGTTTGGAAAAACCAAGGATAGACTAAGTATTCCTTGGTACCTACTGATATGAGGATTTCAAATGCCAGGAGAGCTCTGAAGAGGGGCCTTTCCTGAGAAAGCAGGTAGTGGTTCACCGCGACCAGATCTGAGACATTACAGGCCTTTTGGGGGAACATAGTATGGCCCACCAGTCAGAGGACACTCCAGATAGTCACAGACCTACTTGAATGAAGGAGGTGCGTTTGCGCGTGTGTGTGTGATTTTGTGGTTTAGTCTCTTCTTATGAGAATAGGTAGGAAAGGCGGTTTGTTTGGTTTGGAGTGGACTGCTTCTAGTAAGTCGTTTGACAAGGCGATTTTTTGCATGTCTTTGTAACCCACTGTGTTCGTGGTTGTAGACCTTAGAAAAAAGAATGCATCAATGTGTCCTGTCTAGTAGAAATCTTCCCAGCATTCATCCTGCCCAATTTAGGAGTGGACTGCCCCTTGCCTTATGGATGGGCAACACCTGCAATCTTCCTAAGTTCCTGATTTCTTCCTCAATTCTGGTCACTCTCAAGAATAGGCTCATTGTTTTGTGTCCAAGATATGTACCACCTCCAATCTGAGTGACATGGCCATGTACAAGATAGATGAAGGGAATGGCGAGCATCTCAGAAAACTCTAATATCAGTGTGTCCAGGAAAGTCTCAGTGGATAAACCCTGCTTTGGGCCTTTTGCTATTGTTCTGTTGCCCTGAATGTCAGGAAAGTCTTTGCCTCAGGCCATCCCTTTGTGAATCCTGAAGAAAACAGTTTTCAAATGGAAATAAATGGGCATCAACTGTGGCTCTGTGCTTAATTGCTTTGGAAAGGGATGCGTCTGAATCAGCCTCTTGGTCCTATGTGAGGCTATAGCTTAGATTCTCAGCACCTGATGGATCTAAAGAAAGATCCCATGTGTGCATTCAAAACCAAAATGGCAAAAAGATCAGTAATTGTGGATGAAGTCTCTTGCCTTCCTCTGTAAGGTTCCTGACCTCCATCAAGTGAGATTAGGCATTCTTTGGGTCAAATGAGTTCTTCAAAGCCCTGTGGAGGCCATTAACAGGTGGCACTGGAGAACTCTTAAATGGTCTGTTGCTGATCATGAGTATACTAGCCAGGGCCTTCATTGACTGAGTTTCATAAAAATTATCTAGAACAGCGATGCCAATAAGTTGGAGCCTGCTGAGTAGTGGACCTAGAGCAGTAGTGTGTGATAAAATATCTGTGGTGGGACCATGTGGATCTGCTATTGACGTCCAAATGGCTTGTTACTGACATGGTGCAGCCAGCAGACCCTTCTATGTAAAGGCATCTTGTTATATGGAGAGGTTTCAGGGTAATGTTAAGAATCAGGTTGCTGAGGTTAAGGGGACAAGCTATCTGGTATTGAAGCCTGGTTGGTACATTCTCCTGCAGAACGTGACCCACAACACGTGACAGAACTTCCTCCAGCACTGTGTTCCAGTTGAACTCATTGTATTTCGTGAAGCAAATACCAATGTCCCAGTTCAGCAGCAAGAAACACCACAAAAGTTGGAGGATGAACAAATGGCTTCAGAGTCCACATGGGGTGACACTTAGCCCCCAGTGGCCACAGTTTACATACAAAGAGAGAAATCAGCACTGCTGCCTCAGGATCATTGGAAAATAAGAAACCAAGATCTTCATGTCACATAGATACAGACCCAGCTTTGATGGTCTCACTAGAAAGGAAGCTAAAGCTTCTGACAAACACATATATTTCAAGTGCCCACCCTCAGAGGCAGTTTCTCAAGAAATCTTTTGGCCAACAGAGCTCCATGTTTGTGGAGTGTTTACCCTGTCCCTTACTTTTGGAAACTGCTCTACAACATCCAAAATGGTGAACTCCTGAGCATATTCCACTACAGATATATATTCACAGATTTTCTACCTCTTCTCTTCTAATTGTGTCTTAATTGGGGTGAAGGTAATTTCAAGGCATTGTTGTGGATGAGAGTTGGAAGATATTTTGTAGCACATATTTGCATACACATTGGATTCATTTTCCAATTTTCCATTCGAAATACTGAATTCCTGACACTAACCCATAACCTACTAGAATCTGACTACTAATCCTAATATGATGGAGAACAATAACCCAAACAGAATAGAAATCCAAGAAGTTCAGAGGAGGCATGGTGTATAGTTGAACTTGCCTTTTGCATTATATAGTGTAGGAGTTATAAATCTAATCAATATTTTGTTGACATAGTTGTCCATGTGTTTTTAAATTTAACAAGTATTTGAATTCCTGTCTCCGTTTGTCTGTAGCCTATTCAGCACATGCATTTTTATATGCACATATAGAATCCTACCTGGTATCAAATGTACATTCTTGTGAGGTGGCTGACTTGGCAGATACAAATTATGAGAAGAGATCACTCCTCCTAAACGCTGTTGGAACTGAAAATTTAACCTAAGGGGGAGCTTCCTAGTTGAACAACATTAGACACAAATCCATGTTCAGTAAATTAAATATTTTTGGATCTTTGGACGATATGTATTTCTACATCAATTTCAATTGGCATATATATTGCTACATTTCAATGTCTCTGTGTGTATATGTGTTTGTTTGTGTGTGTGTGTGTGTGTGTGTGTGTGTGTGTGTGTGTGTGTGTATATATACATATACACTCTCCAAATTTTTAAAAATATGAAATACTTCTGTCTTCTTTTACACACCCTAAATTCATTCATATTCATGTATGTGGATTTATAATAAAATTTTCACAAGATTATTCTCAGAATTATTCATCCACCTGAAATACATATTTGTTTTCTAGTACTGACAAGTAACATCAGTGAATGGTGCATACAAATCCTAATATTTCTACAGTAACTGACCCAGTTTAACATCAATCCAAGTAGATTACTATGGGACATGCTGTACATTTTGACGTTCATTTTTATTCAACACTGGTACTTTACTATTTCTTCAGTTTATTCACATCATAGGATATGTATTTCATCCACAAGTTAGCAAAATTATTTGCATTTGTGTCACTTTCAATCACTTTCTACTTCAGAACACATGCATTCCTCTATGTTTCTTGACTGGTCTTTTCATGAGACTTCTTTCCAAACACATTATTTTCCTTTTCCATTCTCACTTTTGAAGCAGATCTCACACACCTTTCATGATAGAATATAA
This sequence comes from Callospermophilus lateralis, assembly GCF_048772815.1. Taxonomy (NCBI): domain Eukaryota; kingdom Metazoa; phylum Chordata; class Mammalia; order Rodentia; family Sciuridae; genus Callospermophilus; species Callospermophilus lateralis. Next base: position 225,842 of record NW_027516705.1, read on the forward strand.
CCCTAATATTACCATTAGATGTATAACTCATTGGAATGAATGATTCTATATCAATATAAGATTTCTTATATATTTTCAGATATCAATTCTAGCAATCCATTATTTGAAGTGGAATCAGTTATATTATTTATTCACAGTATTGTCAATTCATGAATTACTTCTATATTCAGAGACACAGGGTACACCTCTTTGTACCCCCAATACTAATTTATTTTTTTTATTTTGCATTCTTTCTTAAAGTATTTTTATATTATTTTCAACAACATTTGAAACAACAGGATTTTCTAAATAGACTTGTCTTTAGCATACCCAGATGAAAAAATATAATTCTATTTCATATCCCTTTGTGGGATAATGTGGGTTTTTTGTACTGAAAAAATGCTAGGAATATTAGAATATATGATCCGTTAGCCAACTTTGTTTGTTTGTTTGTTTGCTTTTGCAAAGCTAGGAATTGAACCCTAGTAGTAACTAGTAATTCTACTCATTCAGAAAAGTTAGTGTGTCATTTTATTGAAATAACCATACTGGATATAAAATAGATACACATGTGATACAATAGATTGCATTGTATATAAATTTGTATCTCAGTAAAGCTGTAATTAAAATAAAATTTAAAGTATTGAAATTCAGGCAAAGGATAGGAAAGATATTTGTGTCTGTTTTTCAGAAGTTTATTGTCATCCATTTAAAAAATCTTTTAAAAGAGATTGCATTTGAAAAAAAGGTATTGTTTAGTGTGCTTTCTCTGTATTCTTAGTGGTTCTTCACTATTACTATTTTATTCACACCCTCTTAATTTCTTATTGTTGAGCCAATTCTGCATCTAAATGTAGTGGCAAGATATATTCAGGAGTCTGGTGCAATAGTGCATGCCTGAAATCCCAGCTACTAAGACCCTTTCTCAAAACAACAAAAAAGTAGTGGGGGTGGGGAGCATGGATGTAGTTTAGCAGTCAAGTGCTTTCCGAAGCATGTGGAGGCCCTGGGTTCTATCTGCAGCACCGCAAAAGCAAAACAAACAAAAGACGTATTCCAGAGATTTTGATTATTTCTGCAGGAGACCTGCAGTCAAGACTAAGTAATTTGAAACAGGAGTGGCACAAGAAGTGGAAGATAAAGTATCAATTTTTTTTTTCTTTTTTTTTGGTTAGAATTAGTTCACTTTGCATTCCTTGCGTATGCGCCTCTACCTTTGGAACCACATTGGTAAAAGTTTGTGTAAGAATTGTTTGTTGGCATATCCTAGAGTCCTAAATTTATACGTCTTCAAAATATTGCTCCCAGAAATTGTGGAAGAAATACTCATGTCACCTGATCTACATATACATTTTATCACAGTAATATTCGGAACACAAAATGCAAAAGTCACACTTATGATTGTACCAAAGGCTAAATAGAAAGTGAACCTGTATTATTAAAAACATTCATGTCCAGGTTGCCTAATACTCTCAAATGTCAATCCTATTGGTGACTACATATTTGTTTCTTCCTAAGATTATATATTGAAACTCAACCCTGTTCATAATGTCTAATCCTATCACTCACTTTATACTTTGCCTGATTTCCTAATGTCTCTATTGATATCTGCTTTCCTACATATTTTCCCCACTTCATCATTGTGACTCATTCTTCACATGTGCTGACATTTACATTCATTCTCTAACCGAAACCCTATTACTAAAGAACTTTTGGTCCAAATCCTATACTCACTCTTCTTCCTAAACCTACGGACTATATTCCTAATCCCACTGACTATCCCTTTTTGACTGGATGTTCTCTTATACATTCAATCATCCAAGTAAAGGTCGGTCGAGTGTCGGAAGAGGAGACCACCAAGAGTCTATCTCATGTAACAGCAAAGGGTTTATTGGGGGTCCAGCATGCTGGGGCTCAGAGTTCACTTGAAAAGAGTAGAGAGCCCTGAGAACAGCTTAAGCAGAGGTTAAATACTTTCCCTTGCGAGTGCAGGGAGGGAAGTTTATTGATGTGTCAGGGCGAGTGGTCAATTTGCATGCAACCTGGTGAAGGAGTACATTCTGCAGTTTGACAGTTGGGGACAGCACATTCTGGGAACAAGATTGGCAAACATTTCTCAAGATTTCAACAGTGTTTTGTTAAGCGTACAGAAAAACAGGAAGTGACAACTACATATTTTATTAACCTTTCATTCGACACTTCTTTTCCTGGCTACTTTTAATCATAAAAATGATCATTGGGGGGTGTCACATTCTATGTCTGCTAGTGGGGTATTACCATTAGTTTAACTTGTCCAATTTGAGCTTGGAGAAAATAAATTACATGGTTGAGCAAGCAGGGTTTAATAGTTAGCAATAATATGAGGATTATTATTGGACCGGCCAGGGTTGATAAATGCGTAGTTAACCAGGGGAACTTTGTGAACCAAGATTCAAAACACCCTTTTTTGGCCTCTCTCTGTCGTTGACGCTCTTCAAGTCATCTTTTTAATTTACTCATAGATTTTTTTACAACTCCAATATGGTTGGCATAAAAACAACATTCTTCCATCAATGCAAAACAAAGGCCCTCTTCTCACATGAAGAGGAGTTCCAATCCTCGACTGTTCTGTAAAACAACTTCAGAGAGATAGGTTAAAGATTCCTGCAATGCTGTTATGGAGGTTTCTAATATCTTTAAGTTTTGGTCTATAGCTGCTTCTATTTGGGTCATTTGTTTTGTCCCATGGACCAAGGCAGTGGTTCTTGTGCCCACCCTTGCAGCAACATGTATTCCTAATAGGATCGCAAAAGTGAGTGATATATGTTCCCAGTGGAACTAGGTTTTATGCCCCCCCTATTTGATCTTCAAATGAACCTGTGTTGATAGAGCACTCTGGGAAACATTTGCACAACTACACAATTAATCACATCTGTTGACCACTTCATGAAAACATAAACAATGTTTTAAGTATATAGAATTATACTGTTGTAGGGACGGACAAGGCAAGGCACCTAAGATAGTACCAAAGACAGGAAAACAGTCCTATTTGTTTGCAACCAGATTCAGAGGGCATTACTTCTGTTGTAATCAATTAAATCCCTGGAACCCCAAGTTTAGGTACTTTCAGAATTTTGTACCCAACATATAAGGGAAGGGGCTCAGAAGTTCACAGTCTTAAGCAGTTCACAAAAAGCAGTTTGTATTCTGTTTTTATCCTCTGTTGTGGGAAAGTTAACTTTTCAAGGACACCTGGGTGAGGGAGAGCATTATATTCCCTTTATTTTTTCCCCCTCCCAACTTTTACCATGGAGCCCAGTTGGTAACTTCTTTATCTTACAAATGTAGCCATCTCTGTGAAGCCTCAGCTCAAGGCCAAGGCCTTGTTCACATATTTTGTGAAAAACTAGTAAGGTGGTGTCTAGCTTAAGATTGCTGATTTTTTTAGCCAGTGGCCAAGTAGAATAGGGCAACAGGAAAAGAGGAAGTTTATGTACTTAGAAATTTTTTATAGGGACTCTTTTTCTGAAAGTCCTAAATTCAGCTATGTTGAAGATTTCTGGAGAAGGTCAGTTAAGACATTTCTGTGGGCCTGGTACAGAGGGGGAAGACGGGGAAGGCGTGGCTGTGAGCAGCTCCGTGGATCTGAGAATGAGGTAGGAGAGATGTAAAAGAATAATGGGAAAGGGGTTTTGGGTTTTTCTAGGAACAAATCTTGAGCAGTACAACAGGTAGAGCAGAGGGTAAGATGGGAGTTAGTATCCCCAAAAGCCTGTGAGGGACTTTAAATACTTAGTAACCTGTTTTCAGTGATGACAAAGCAACTTTAAAGGCCATTTACATTACATCTTCGATAAGGGTCTGAGGGCTCTCCTCAGCTGGTTTGAGCTTTGTGTTAGCTAGTAAGAGGAACTGGTGGGACCCGGTGCAGGCAATGACAAGAGAAGAGAGGAGTGAGTGGGTTAAGGTGTACCTCAGTACCTGCTACCTTAACAAGGGGGCAATGGTCATAGAATGGGCGGAGGTTTGGGTTTTTGATCTAGTAATTGGAGGGGAGAAATCAGGTTGCTTAGGTGAGAGTAAGAGCAGAGAGTATGGAGCAGATGGCTGAGGGTGAGGATCTATTGGAGAAGCATAGTTCAGGATGTGAAAAAAGGAGGGAAAAGGCCTCCACATAGGGGAATCTCCTTTCACACTTTTGAGCACTTGCAAAAGTTAAAAAGGTCACGCAGAATTTGAGGATCTAGAGACCCCTCTGGGGGCTATCAATTTTGGTTATCTAATTGGATATGGCCAATGCTGTGTACAGAATTTGATGAGGAGTTTGGGTTCCATCAAGCAGTCCCTGAATGCTCACATCCCCATGACTTACAGAAGAAGTCGGCTTCCCCCCAACACAGCCGTGACTGTTTGTGGCTTTGATAGTCCGCCAGGCAAACATAGTAATCTAGGCTAGCCAAACTGCATCTGGCTCGCGTGTCCCTACATCCATAATATTTGTTTCCATTATCTATGGTAGAGAAGGGATTTAATGGAATTTTAGTGGGATCCACTTCATCAGGGATATCCCAATGGAAAAGACCTATAGCCAGCTGACAAATGTCTCTGTGGAGAGATGGCGACCATGTCCTTAAGTGGGCGGTATGCGAGATAGACCATACTTCTTGTCCAGTAAGATTTGTGATCAGCCATTGCTGCTGAATGGGCTGATGAGGGTTAGGACTACTGGTGGTCAAGGGGAGAGTCTATAGCCTTATTGACAAGGCAAATACACAATTTGAAAGGGTTACCTGTCTTTTACAGTTTCCAGCCAGAGTCTGGACAGGGCACAGGCTTGAGATGAGAGGTATGGATCCAGGAAGTGATTCTGTCTACCTTTACTTCTGTAGGTGTTATAAGTAGCACCTTCTATGGTCCCTTTCAGCGGGGTTCCATGGATGACACCTGATGTCGTCTAATGTAGACAAGTCTCTTTCTTGATATTGATGTTGATTCCCCTCGTCCCCGGGTTGGTAGGCAGTGGCCATCTGTCTTCACAGGTATCTGTGTGGTCCTGGCAGAAAGACAATATCTCTGACTTTTTAAATTAGTGGGAAGTAGAAAGATCCTTCTAGGGTCCATCCAAATCCAATGGTGAGCCATTATGAGGCACAGAGAGTCTGCCAGGTCCAGCGTTTTACTAAAAAAGAAAGATTCTGATCCCTTAAGCAAACTTTGGTGCAGTGATCAAGGGTCAGAGACAGAGGCATTGAAGTGCTCTGTCCCATAATGAAAGATACACAAACAGTAAAAGCAACAACACACGACACAGACAAGACAAGACAATAAAGACAGGATATGGAAGTCCAACACTGAGACCAGGACTTAGTAGTTGGCAGAACCCGATCGGTTGGCAATAACGAATCTGAAACAAAATATCACTGAGTCATGGAGACTATTGTTCCTCAATTTTCTGAGTCCTCTATGACGTCACCCAGGGACTTGGCCTGTGGCTCTGTGACATGACTGTCAGCCATCGTTGGAGAGAGCTCACGCTCTTCATTGACATCCATTTTGCCAAGCCCTGACCTGAAACCTGACCAGAAAGAGGCACCTTACTTACCCTGAGAGGAGTTCGTTGGGGTCTCTTGTCCACCGCTGCCGGATCTCAGTGGAACCTCCATATGTAAAGGTCCGGTGACAATCGGGGGAAGAGACCACCAAGAGACTGTCTCATGCAAAAGCAAAGGGTTTATTGGGGGTCCAGCATGCTGGGGCTCAGAGCTCACTTGAATAGAGCAGAGAGCCCAGAGAACAGCTTAAGCAGAGCTTATATATTTTCCTTGGAGAGGGCAGGGGGGTAAGTTTATTGATGGGTCCGGGCAAGTGAGCGGTTTGCGTGCAACCAGTTGAGGGAGTACATTCTGCAGTTTGGCAATTGGGGACAGCACATTCTGGGAATAAGATTAGCAAACAGTTCTCAATATTTCAAAAGTGTTTTGTTAAGCATACAGAAAAACAGGAAGTGACAAGTACTTATTTTATTAACCTTTCACTGCGAACTATACTTTGCCAGAATTCCTAATGTCTCTATTGTGTTTGTTAAAGTTCATTTTTATTCAAACCTGGTACGTTATTATTTCTTCAGTTCATGGACATCATAAGATATTTCCTTTCATTCACAAGTTCACAAATTTATAAACATTTGGTTCACTTTCAATCACTTCCTCCTTCGGAAGACATATGTTCCTCCATGTTTCTTGACTGGTCTTTTTACTAGACTTCTTTCTAAACATATTATTTTCGATTCCATAATCATTTTTGAGGCAAAACTCACACACTATTCATGATAAATGATAACCCTAACATTACAATTAGATATATAACTGGTTGGAATGAATGTATGTATATCAATATAAGATTTTCTATATATTTTCAGATATCAATACAATCCATTATTTAAATTTGGAACCAGTTATATAATTTATTCACAGTATGGTCTATTAATGCATCATCTCTATATTCATCAAAACAGGGTAAACCTAATAGTATTCCCAGTACTAATTTATAAGTTTTCAAAATACTGCTCACAGAAATGGTGAAAGAAATACTCATGTCACCTTAGCTACATATACATATTATCACACTAATATTCTGGACACAAAATGCAAAGGTCACACAGAACATAATTTAAGCTAAGTATCCCAATCAAGGGCCCAAAGTCCTTCTGGGGTTCAAATATTACCTAGATTTCTGTTTTCATACTTATATTTCACCTCCATGTTCTTGTAAATATCACAGGTTCCCAATATCATTATTCATCCAGCAAAATGATTCATAACCCAAATCGAACATGCTATTAACCCTAACCATTCTGTAAACTGAGATTTTTCACTCAATCTCACTTTACAGAAGAGCAGGGACAAAGTTAGTATTACAATACAGGAAGTTAGGAGATCTTCCACCTGCTGAGTACCTCAAAATCCATGCAGAAATGATCCCTGGAGAAGACGTAGGCAGCTATGAAGGACCTGAGACAGCAAAAGTCATCTTCCTTTGCAAACAACCCGATCAGGATGAAAGGATGTGTCTGAATCATCCTATCTCTTCTTAATGTAGGGAAGATGTATGAAACCAGGCATGTGTGGAGAGCTGTTCCCAGGTGCCTATGTTTCTATACCATTCTAACTTGTGAAAGTGTCACAGGAAATAGAGGCAGCCTCCTTTTCCTGAGACACTAGGAAGCAACTGTTAGGACAAAGTGGTGGCCAAGACAGTGGCCTCATTCATTTTCTGAAGAAAGTGACCTCACCTCACTTTTTTCATGATGGAACTCTCTGAATTTTGTGATCCAGGAAGCCAGGCACCAAGAGCCAGTACCAGTCCCAGTCCAAGTGGGCTCACTTGTTTGGATTTACCAAGTAAAGAGTCAGTCTTTCTTGGTACCTACTGATGTGAGGGTGGCCAAATGCCAAGAAAGCTTTGAAGAGGGTCCTTTCCTGAGAGGGCAGGAAATGGCTCACCACTGCCTCCTGAAAACTTCACAGAATTGGCCAAGGAGACCAGATCTGAGACAGGACCGGCCATTTCTGGGGAACATTCTATGGCCTACTAGTCAGAGAACACTCCGGATAGTCACAGACATACTTGGGGAAGGAGGTGACTTTGTGTGTGTGGATGTCAGTTTGTGGATTTGTCTCATATTCTGAGAATAGGTAAAAAAGGAGGTTTGTTTGGTTTGGAGTGGACTGTTTCTAGTAAGTCATCTGACAAGGAGACTGTTTCTATGTCTGTGTATCCCACTGTGTCCTTAGTTGTAGATATTAGAAAAGAAAATGGCTCAATGGGTGTGTCCTGTCTAGTAGAAAGCTTCACAGCATTCATCCTGCCCAATTAATGAATGGACTGAGGCTTGACTTATCCATGGGCAACACCTAGTATCATCCTAAGTTCTTGAATTCTTCCTGAATTCTGGCAACTCTCCAGAAAGGCTCATGGTTTTTTGTCCAAGATATGTACCACCTCCAAGCTCTGTGACATGGCCATGTACTAGTTAGCTGAAAGGAATGGCGAGCACACCAGAAAACTCAGATATTGGTGTGACCAGGAAAGTCTCTATGGTGAAACCTGGCTTAGGGCCTTTTGCTTAACTGTTGTTCTGTTGCCCTGAATGTCAGGAACCTCTTTGCCTCAGGCCACCCCTTTATAAAGCCAGAAGAAAACAATTTTCAAATGGAAATGAATGGGCATCACCTGTGCCTCTTTGATGAATTGTTTTGGAAATGGTTATGTCTGAATCAGACTCTGGGCCCTGTGTGAGGCTGTGGCTTAAATTGTCAGCACCTCTTGCTGATCATGAGTATACCAGACAGTGCCTTGATTGACTGGGATTTATGAAAATGGTGTAGAACAGAGATGCCATTAAGTTGGACCCTCCTGAGTAGTGGGCCCTGAGCTGTGGTGTGCAGGTGTGTGATAAATCATCTGTGGTTGCACCATGTGGTTTTGCCATTGATTTCCAAATGGTTTGTCACTGACACGGTGCAGTGACCAGACACTTATATGTAAAGGTGTCTTGTTAAATGGATAGTTTTCAGGGCAATGTGCAGAATCAGGTTGCTATGGAGAAGGGGGCAAGTTATGTGGGAATGAAGCCTGGTTGGTGCATTCTCTTGTAGACCCTGAAAAACCACAAATGACAGAACTCCCTCCAGGACTGTGTTCCAGTTGAACTCCTTGTATTTTGTGAGCCAAATACCAAACTCTCAGTGCTGCAGCAGGAAACTCTACGAAAATGGAGGATGAACAAAAGGCTTCACAGTCCACACAGGGTGACACTTAGACCCCAGTGGCCACAGTTTACATACGAAGAGAGAATTCAGCACTGCTGCCTCATGTGTATTGGAAAGCAAGAAAGAATGTCCTCCAGGTCACATAGATGCAGACCCAGCTTTGATGATCTCACTACAAAGGAAGCTAAAGCTACTGACAACATATATTTCAAGTGCCCATCCTCAGAGGCAGTTTCTCTAGAAGTCTTTAGGCCAGCAGACCTCCATGTTTGTGGAGTGTTTACCCTGTCCCTTACTTTGGGATACTCCTCTACCACCTCCAAGTTTGTGAACTCCTGAATATTTTCCATTCCAGATATGTATTTACAGATTTTCTAACTCTTCTCCTCTAATTGTTTCTTATTTGGCGTGAAGGTAACGTCAAGGCATTGTTCTGGATGAGAGTGGGAAGATTTTTGTGTAGCACATATTTGCATACACATTGGATTCATTTTCCAATTTTCCATTCCAAAGACTGAATCCCTGACACTAACGCATACCTTACCAAACTCTGACTACTAATCCTAATATGATGAAGAAAAATAACCCAAACAGAATAGAAATACAAGCACTTCTGAAGAGGCATGGTGTATAGTTGGACTTGCCTTTTGCATGATAAAGTGTAGGTGTTATAAACCTAGTCAATTTTTCATTGAAATAGTTCTCCATGTGTTTTTGTTTCCTTTAATATTTATTGTTGGTTCTACAAAACATTACATAGTTCTTGACATGTCATATTTCACACTTTGATTCAAGTAGGTTATGAACTTCCATTTTTCTTCGTATACAGATTGCAGTATCTCATCAGTTACACATCCACTATTTTACATATTGCTATACTAGTGTCTGTTGTATTCTGCTGCCTTTCCTGTCCTCTACTATCTCCCATCCCCTCCCCTCCAATCCTCTCTCTCTACCCCATCTATTGTAATTCATTTCTTTCACTTGTTTTTGTCCCCTTTCCCCTCACTTCATCTTGTATTTAATTTTGTATAACCATGAGGGTTTCCTTCCATTTCTATGTAATTTTCCTTCTCTTTCCTTTTCCCTCCCACCTCTCACCCCTGTTTAATATTAATCATCTTCTCATGCTCTTCCTCCCAACTCTGTTCTTAGTTACTCTCCTTATATCAAAGAAAACATTTGGCATTTGTTTTTTAGTGATTGGCTATCTTCACGTAGCATAATACGTTCTAATGCCATCCATTTCTCTGCAAATTGTATGATTTTGTCATTTTTTAATGCAGAGTAATACTCCATTGTGTATAAATGCCACATTTTTTTTAATCCATTCATCTATTGAAGGGCATCTAGGTTGGTTCCACAGTCTTCCTATTGTGAATTGTGCTGCTATGAACATAGATTTATCAGTGTCCCTGTAGCATGCACTTTTTGGGTCTATAGGGATTAGACCGAGAAGGGGAATTGCTGGGTCAAATGGCGGTTCCATTCCCAAGTTTCCAAGAAATCTCCATACTGCTTTCCAAATTTGCTGCACCAATTTGCAGTCCCACCAGCAATGGACAGGTGTACCCTTTTTCCCACATCCTCGCCAGCACTTGTTGTCGTTTGACTTCATAATGGCTGCCAAGCTTACTGCAGTGAGATGGTATCTTAGGGTGGGTTTGTTTTGCATTTCTCTGAATGCTCGAGATGGTGAGAATTTTTTGATGTACTTATTGATTGATTGTATGTCCTCCTCTGAGAATTGTCTGTTCAGGTCCTTGGCCCATTTGTTGATTGGGTAATTCATTTGCTTATTGTTTAATTTTTTGAGTTCTTTGTATAACTCTGGATATTAGGGCTCTATCTGAAGTGTGAGGAGTAAAGATTTGTTCCCAGGATGTAGGCTCCCTTTTTACCTCTCTTATTGTTTCTTTTTCTGAGAAAAATCTATTTAGTTTGAGTAAGTCCTGTTTGTAGATTCTAATTATTAACTCTTATGCTATGGGTGTCCTATTGAGGAATTTGGAGCCCGACCCCACAGTATGTAGATCAGAGCCAAAGTTTTCTTCTATCAGACGCCGTGTCGCTGATTTGATATCAAGCTCCTTGATCCATTTTGAGTTACCTTTTGTGCATGGCAAGAGAAAGGGATTCAGTTTCATTTTCTTACATATGTAATTGCAGTTTTTCCAGCACCATTTGTTGAAGATGCTATCCTTCCTTCAGTTTATGCTTTTAGCTCCTTTATCAAATATAAGATTGCTGTAATTTTGTGGATTGATTTCTGTGTCCTCTATTCTGTACCATTGGTCCACCCGCCAGTTTTGGTACCAGTACCATGCTCTTTTTGTTACTATTGCTCCGTAGTATAGTTTGAGGACATGTATCGCTATACCGCCTGATTCACACTTCCTGCTTAGAGTTGTCTTTGCTATACTGGGTCTTGTATTATTCCATATGAATTTCATAATTGTTTTATCTATTTCTACAGGAAATGCCGTTGGGATTTTGATTGGCATTGCATTAAACCTATAGAGAACTTTTGGTAATATCGCCATTTTGATGATGTTAATTCTGCCTATCCATGAACAGGGTATATTTTTCCATCTTGTAAGATCTTCTTCTATTTCTCTCTTTAGGGTTCTGTAGTTTTCATTGTGTAAGTCTTTCACATCTTTTGTTACGTTGATAACCAAATATTTTATTTTATTTTTTTTTGAGGATACTCTCAATGGAGTGGTTGTCCTCATTTCCGTTTCAGAGGATTTGTTGCTGATATTCAGGAATGCTTTTGATTTATGATTGTTGATTTTATATCATGCCACTTTGCTGAATTCATTTATTATCTCTAATAGTTTCTTGTAGACCCTTTTGGGTCTACTAGGTATAGAATCATGTCATCTGCAAATAGTGATAATTTAAGTTCTTCTTTTCCTATTTTTATGCCTTTAATTTCTTTCATTTGTCTAATTGCTCTGGCCAGTGTTCGAGAACTATGTTGAACAGAAATCGTGAGAGAGGGCATCCCTGTCTTGTTCCAGATTTTAGAGGGAATGCCTTCAATTTTTTTCTCAATTCAGAATGATACTAGCCTGAGGCTTAGCATAGATTGCTTTTACAATATTGAGGTATGTTCCTGTTATCCCAGTTTTTCTAGAGTTTTAAACATAAAGGGATGCTGTACTTTATTGAATGCTTTTTCTGCATCTATTGGGGTGATCATATGGTTCTTATTTTTAAGTCTATTGATGTGGTGAATAACATTTATTGATTTCCGTATATTGAACCAGCCTTGTATCCCAGGAATGAATCCTAGTTGATCATGTTGCACAATTTTTTAAATATGTTTTTGTATCTGATTCGCCAGAATTTTATTGAGGATTTTTGCATCTAGGTTCATTAGAGAGATTGGTCTGTACATTTGTTTCTTTGAAGGCTCTTTGTCTGGTTTAGGAATCAGGGTGATATTGGCCTCCTCTGCTGTATACCCATTCGGTCCTGGGCTTTTCTTAGTTGGTAGTCTTTGGATGGTTTCTTCTATTTTCTCAATTGATATTGGTCTGCTTAGGTTGTCTATATCCTCCTGACTCAATCTGGGCAGATCATAGGACTTAAGAAATTTATTGATGCCTTCACTATCTTCTAATATAATTTCTGATTATCTTCTGTATTTCAGAAGTGTCTGTTGTGATATTGCCTTTTTCATCCCTTATGATAGTAATTTGAGTTCCCTCTCTTCTTCTCTTCATTAACATGGCTAAGAGTCTGTCGATTTTATTAATTTTTCAACTTTTAGTATTTTCAATTTTTTCAATTGTTTCTTTTGTTTCGATTTCATTAATTTCAGCTCTGATTTTAATTATTTCTTGCCTTCTACTTCTTTTTCTGTTGTTTTGCTCTTCTTTTTCTAGGATTTTGAAATGAACTATGAGATCATTTATTTGTTGTTGTTTTTTTTTTTCTTTTTTTAAGGAAAGAACTCCAAGCAATGAATTTTCCACTTAGAACTGCTTTCAATGTGTCCCATAGATTCTGATATGTTCTGTCTGTCTTTTTCATTTATGTCTAAGAATTTTTTTTTTATTTTTCTCCTTGATGTCTTCAATAACCCATTGATCATTCAGTATGTATTGTTCATTCTCCAAGTGATGCATGAATTTTCCTTCCTTCTTTTATTGTTGATTTTCAGTTTCATTCCATTACGATCAGATAAGATGCCTGGTATTATCTATACTCCTTTTTATTGTCTAAGAGTTGTTCTGTGACATAATATATGATCTATTTTTGAGAGGTATCCATGTGCTGCTGAGAAAACAGTGTAACTGCTTGATGTTGGGTGGTATATTCTATATATGTTAATTAAGTCTAGGTTATTAATTGTGTTATTGAGTTCTATAGTTTCCTAATTCAACTTTTGTTTGGAATATCTGTCCAGTAGTGAGAGAGGTGTGTTGAAATCTCCCATGATTATTGTATGGTGGTCTACCAGACTCTTGAACTTGAGAAGAGTTTGTTTGATTAACATAGCTGAACCATTGTTTGGGGCACATATATTTATGATTGTTATGTCTTGTTGGTGTATGGTTCCCTTGAGCAATATGTAGTGTCCCTCTTTATCCCTTTTGATTAACTTTGTCTTGAAATCTATTTTATTTGATATGAGTATGGACACTTCTGCTTGTTTCCGAAGTCAATATGAGTGATATGATTTCTCCCAACCTTTCACCTTTAGTCTATATATGTCTTTTCCTATCAAATGTGTCTCCTGTAGGCAGAAAATTTTTGGGTCTTCTTTCGTGATCCATTCTACTAGCCTGTGTCTCTTAATTGGTGATTTTAAGGCATTAACATTTAGGGTTATTTTTGAAATATGGGTTGTTCTTCCAGCCATATTTGTTTATTTATGTTACTAAACATGGTTTGTTTTTCTCTTTGATTATTTTTCGCCCCTTTACTGTACTACCTCCCACTGTTGGTTTTCATTGTTATTTTCCATTTCGTCTTCCTATAATGTTTTGCCAAGGATCTTTTGAAGAGATGGTTTTCTAGCTGCAAATTCTTTTAACTTTTGTTTATCATGGAAGGTTTTAATTTCATCTTCCATCCTGAAGCTTAAAATCGCTGGATACACAATTCTTGGTTGGAACCCAATTTCTTTCAGTGATTGAAAAATGTTATTCCAGGATCTTCTAGCTTTCAGAGTCTGTGTTGAAAGATCAGCTGTTATCCTGATTGGTTTACCCCTAAATGTAATCTGCTTCCTTTCTCTTGTAGCTTTTAAAATTCTCTCTTTATTCTGTATGTTTGGCATCTTCATTATAATATGTCTAGTTGTTTATCTCTTATGATTTTGCACATTTGGCGTCCTGTAGGCTTCTAGGATTTGGGATTCTGTCTCATTCTTCATGTCTGGAAAGTTTTCTCATATTATTTCATTGAATAGATTGCTCAATCCTGTGGTTTGGACCTGTATACCTTCCTGTATCCCAATTACTCTTTAGTTTGGTCTCTTCATGTTATCCCATATTTCTTGGATGTTCTGCTCATGGTTTCTTAACAGTCTTGCTGAGCTTTCTATGTTCTTTTCAAGTTGAAATACTTTGTCTTCATTGTCTGATGTTCTATCTTCTAAGTGATCTACTCTGCTGGTAGTATTCTCAATTGAGTTTTTAAGTTGGTTTATTGCTTCCTGCATTTCTATGATTTCTGTTTGTGTGTTTTTTATAACCTCTATCTCCCTGTATAGTTGATCTTTTGCTTCTTGGATTTGTTTATGTAATTCATTGTCAAAGTGATCTTTCATTGTCTGATTTTGCTGTCTAATGTCTCCCTGGAGACTCCAGATCATCTGAAGCAAGTATATCCTGATTCTTTATCTGACATTCCATATGCTGCAGATATTACCTCTTCTAATGTTGAGTTGACCTGCGTTGCTTGTGGTCCTTTCTTTCCTTGTCTTTCCCTACTGTTCACGTTTTTTTCGGCTTGGTGAAACTTTTGTGTTATTGAATTTTACCCCTAAATGTTTATATTGCTATTGTATTCTTGAAAAGTCTCCCTCACAGGCGTAAGCAGCGGCTCTGCCCCTCCTCCAATTGGGGCAATGTGCCTACCACACCAGCACGCCGCTGGGCCTGTTCTGCCTCTTGGTAGCTGGTCCGCCTACCTTGCAGGAGCGGGCAGTTGATCTACCCCTCTGCGGGTGCTGGTCCTGTTCAGCCAGTGGGTAACAGGTCCAGCTACCTTGCAGGCACAGGCGTCGGCTCTGCCCCTCCGCGCTCCGCTGGGCCTCTTCTGTCTGTGGGTTGCAGGGCTGTCTACATTGCAGGCGTGAGCGGCATCTCTGCCCCCCCCCAAACCGGGGCGATGTGTCTACCACGCTGGTAGGTCGCTGGGTCTGTTCTGCCTCTGGGTGAGAGGTCCACCTGCTTTGCAGGCACGGGCAGCGGCTCGGCCCCTCCCCAAACCTGGTTATGTGTCTAGCACCCTGGCGGGGCCTAGCACCTGGTCTGTCGGTGTTCGCAGGTCCACCTACTTCGCAGGCGCTGGGGCCAGCTCTAACCCTCTGAAGGCAGCTGGGCCGCTTCAGCCGGTGGGTCGCAGGTTCACCTATCTTGAAGTCACAAGGGGTGTCTCTGCCCCTCCGCGGGTGTCTGGGCCTGTTCTGCCTGTGGGTCGCATGTCCGCGTTCCTTGCAGGCGTGCAGTGGCTCTGCCCAACCCCCAACCAGGGTGATGTGTCTTTCACGATGGCGGGCCGCTAGGCCTGTTCTACGGGTGGCTCGCAGGTCCGCCTACCTTACAGGCGCGGTTGGCGGCTCTGCCCCTCCCTTCTCCATGTGTTTTTAAAGTTAACAAATATGAGAATTCCTGTCTCCATTTCTCTGTACCCTATTCAGCACATGCATTTTTATATTCACATATAGAATCCTACCTGGTATCACATGTACATACTTGTGAGGTTGCTGACTTTGCAAATACAAATTGTGAGAAGGGATCACTCCTCCTAAATGCTGTTGGAACTTACAATTCAAACTATGGGTGAGCTCCCTAGTTGAACAACATTATACATAAATCGATGCTCAGAAAAATGAAGATTTTTGGATTTGTGGATGATATTTAATTCATGATGTATTTCGATTGGCATATATATTGCTACATTTTAATGTATACGTGTGTGTGTGTGTGTGTGTGTGTGTGCATATATATATGTATAAACTCTCCAGATTTTTCAAAATATGAAATGTATGTGTCTTATTATATACTCCCTAAATTCATTGATGTTCATGAATGTGGATTTATATTCAACTTTTCATAAGAATGTTCTCAGAAATATTAATCCACCTGAAATACATATTTGTTTCCTAATACTGAAAACTAACTTCAGTGAATGGTGCATACAAATCCTAATATTGCTATAGTAAATGACTCAGTTTAACGTCAATGCAAGTAGATTCCTATGGGACATGATATGTATTTTGACGTTCATTTTTATTCAAAACTGGTACATTAATATTTCTTCAGTTTTTGCACATAATAGAATACATATTTCATTCACAAATTCACAAATTTATTGGCATTTTTTTCACTTTCAATTACTTCCTGCTTCAGAACATATGTATTCCCCCAGGTTTCTTGACTGCTCTTTTAATGAGACTTCTTTCCAAGCACATTATTTTCAATTTCCATAATCATTTTAGAAGCAAAGCTCACACACACTTCATGATAAACCATAACAGTGATATTACCATTAGATGTATAACTGGTTGGAATGATTGTATGAATATCAATATAAGATTTCCAGTATATATTCAGATATCAATTCAATCCATTATTTAAATTTGGAACCAGTTATATTATTTATTCACAGTATGGTCTATTCATGCATTATCTTTATATTCACATAACACAGAGTATACCTATTTGTACCCACAATACTAAATTATATGTCTTCAAAATATTGCTCCCAGAAATGGTGGAAGAAATACTCATGTCACCTGATCTATATATACATTAATCACAGTAATATTGTGGAAACAAAAAGCAAGGTCACACTTATGATTGTACCAAATCCTAAATGGAAAGTGAGCATGGATTAAAAAAAAATCCATGTCCATGTTGCCTAATGCTCTCAAAAGTGAATCCTATTGGTGACTACATATTTGTTTCTTCCTGAAATTACATATTCAACCTCAACCCTGTTGAAAATGTCTAATCCTATCACTCACTTTATACTTTGCCTGATTTCCTAATGTCTCTATTGAAATCTGATTTCCTGTATTTTTTCCCCAGTTCATCATTATGACTGACTCTTCACATGTGCTGACATTTACTTTCACTCTCTACCCAAAACCCTATTGCTAAAGATCTTTTGGTCCAAATGCTATACACACTCTTCATTCTAAATCTACCGAATATCTTCCTAATCCACCAACTATCCCTTTTGGACTGGATTTTCTCTTCGACATTCAATCATCCAAAAGACAAGGTCCTATGCCATTGTATATCAATTAATCTGAGACACCTGTGCAGAACATAATTCAAAGCTAAGAATCCCAATAGTGGGGCCAATTCCCTTCTGTGCTTCAAAAATTACCTAGATTTCTTTTTTCATACTTATATTTCACCTATATATTCTTGAAAATATCGCAAAATTCCAATACCATTATTCATCCAAGAGAATGATTCCTAACCCAAATGGAAGCTGTTATTAACCTTAACCATACAATGTTTCCTCAATCTAACTTTACAGAAGAGGAGGGACAGAATTAGTCTTCCAATACAGGATTGTAGGGGATCTTCCACCTGCTGAGAACCTCAAAGTTCCATGCAGAAATGATCCCTGGAGAAGATGTAGGCAGCTATGAAGGACCTGAGAGAGCAAAAGTCATCTTCCATGGCAAACAACCCGGTCAGGATGAAGGGAAGTGTCAGAATAAGCCTCACTCTTCTTAATGTAGAGAAGATGGACCAAACCAGTCCAGTGTAGACAGCTGTTCCCGGCTGCCTATGGTTGATATACAATCCTCAGTTGTGAACGTATCACAGGAAATAGGGGCAGCCTCCATCTCATGGGAACCTTGGAAGCAAATTTTAGGACAAAGTGGTTTCCAAAGAAGTGACCTCATTCAGTTCACAAAGGAGGTGACCTTCCTCACTTCTTTGGTGATAGAACTCTCTGAACTTGGGATCCAGGAAGCCAGGCTACCAGAGGCAGTCCCAGTACCATTCCCAGTGGGCTCACTTATTTGGATTTACCAAGAACAGAGTCAGTCTTTCTTGGTACCTACTGATGTGAGAATGTCCAAATTTCAGGAGAGCTCAGAAGAGGGGCCTTTCCTGAGAAAGCAGGAAGTTGCTCACGGCTGGCTCCTGACCACTTCACAGATTTGGCCAAAAAGACCAGATCTGAGACAGGACAGAACATTTCAGGGAACATAATAAGGCCCACAAGTCAGAGGACACTCCGGATAGTCACAGACCTCTTTGGGGGAAGGAGGTGCCTTTGTGGGTGTGGGTGTGAGTTTGTGGTTTTGTCTCATTTTCTGAGAATAGGTAAAAACGGCGGTTTGTTTGGTTTAGAGTGGACTGTTCCTAGTAAGTCGTTTCACAAAGTGAGTGTTTCTATGTCTGTGTATCCCACTGTGTCTGTGGTTGTAGACATTTGAAAAGAGAATTCATCAATGGATGTGTCCTGTTTAGTAGAAACCTACCCAGCATTCATTCTGCCCAATTGATGAATGGACTGTGGCTTCCCTTATGGATGGGCAACACCTACTAATTTCCTAAGTTCCTGTTTTCTTCCTGATTCTGGCCACTCTCCAGAATAGGCTCATGGTTTTGTGTCCAAGATATGTACCACCTCCAAGCTCTGTGACAAGGCCATGTAATGGATAGCTAAAGGGAATGGCTAGCATCTCAAAAAACTCAGATATCAGTGTGACCAGGAAAGCCTCAGTGGAGAAACTCTGCTTTGGGTTTTTTGCTAACCAATTCTTCTCTTCCCCTGAATGTGAGGAAGGTCTTGGCCTCAAGACACCGCTTTGTGAAGCCTGAAGAAAACAGTTTTAAAATGGAAATAAATGGGCATCACCTGTGGCTCTTTGTTAATTTCTTTGGAAATGGATGTGTCGGAATCAGTCTCTTGGCCCTGTGTGAGGCTGTGGCTTAGGTTCTCAGCACCTGATGCATCTAAAGAATGATCCCATGTGTGCATCCAAAACCAAAATGGGAAAAAGATCAGTAATTGTTGATGAAGTGTCTCGCCTTCCTCTCTTAGGTTCCTGACCACCATCAAGTGAGAATAGAGATACTTTGAATCAAATGAGTTCTTCTAAGCCCTGCAAAGGCTATCCCATACATGCTTGTGTTTTCTCATGACTCCAAATCACATAAAGAATCTATACCTGACAGTCAGTAGGCCTCAAATTGGAGAAGCAGAGCAGTATTAAAGGAAGGCATTTTTGATCTCTTGTGTTTCACAGGAAGGGTGTACAGGCCACCCTGCCTTTAGGAAAATGACGGGCAAGCGAGGTTATTTGGACTCTGTGTTGGGCTGCGCCCCTCATGGAAACATCCAGCCAGAGCTTATGAGGAGTGTCTATATGGAAGAAGATGAGGGCCATGTGGGAGTGTTTTGGTTTTAATTGTGGTTATTTGTGTGGAAGTTGGAAGCGATGACTGGGTCCACCTGGGCTTGAACTCTGGTGTGATACGCTATAGAGACTGAGTCCTGGAACTGACCTCAGAGAAGTATTGCCATGAATTGTGTTGGGATATTAGGAGGCCACGCATGAGAGTCACCATTGGAAACTGAGATCTATTCCCAGTGTGGCTTTCCACAGAGCACTGGGAATCTCAGCCAAGGTATCACATAATTTTATTCTGAAACACTTGGCAGCAATAGTTGAGAGTCAAAACACAAATGCACTTCACATTGTAGACCTCAATGGGCCTGGCTTCATGTGGCCTTTTGGCCACTCTTTGGGAAGTCTTGGCAGTGAGAGTTCTCCAGATCTTTCTTTGAAATGAGCTTCTTCACCATTTAATGGTTACCGAATTAAATGAAACACTCAGTGCCTCCAACTTCAACCTTGAAAGATGGGCTCGATAAATACCATGAAATTTTTGAAATTCCCATATCCAGGAGGCACTGGAGAACCATTGGATATCCTGTTGGTGATCATGAGTGTACCAGACTGTGCCTTGATTGGCTGGGTTTCACGAAAATGGTGTAGAACAGAGATTCCAGTAAGTTGGAGCCTGCTAAATAGTGGGCCTAGAGCAAAGGTGGGCATGTGTGAGATAAAACATCTGTGGTGCTTCCATGTGGATTTCCCAATGGCTTCCAAATGGCTTGTGACTGACATGGTGCAGCCAGCAGACCCTTATATGTAAATGATTCTTGTTATATGGATAAGTTTCAGGGCAATGTTCAGAATCAGGTTCCTATGGTCAAGGGGTCAAGCTATGTTGGACAGAAGCCTGGTTTGTGCATTCTCCTGCAGACCCTGTCCCACCACACGTGACAGAACTCCCTCCAGCACTGTGTCCCAGGTGAACTCCTTGTATTTCGTGAAGCAAATACTGAACTCCCAGTGTAGCAGCAAAAAATATCACAAAAATTGGAGGATGATCAAATGGCTTCACAGTCCACATGAGGAGACACTTAGCCCCAAGTGGCCACAGTTGACCCCGAAAGAGAGAATTCAGCAATGCTGCCTCATGATCATTGGTAAATAAGAAAGCATCTCCTCCAGGTCACATAGATGCAGACCCAGCTTTTATGGTCTCACTACAAAAAAAGCTAAAGCTCCTGACAACAACATATATTTCAAGAGCCCAACATCAGAGCCAGTTTTTCCAGAAGCCTTTAGGCTAGCAGAGCTCCATGTTTTTGGAGTGTTTACATTGTCCCTTACTTTTGGAATCTCGCCTTCTAAATGCAAGTTTGTGAACTCCTGAGCATATTAAATTCCAGATATGTATTCACAGATTTTCTTACTCATCTCCTCTACATGTGTTACTTGGGACGAAGTTAAGGTCAAGGCATTGTTGTGGATGAGAGTCGGAAGATTTTTGTGTAGCACATATTTGCATACACATTGGATTCATTTTCCAATTTTCCTTTCGAAATACTGAATCCCTGAAACTAACCCATACCCTACAAGACTCTGACAACTAATCCTAACGTAATGGAGAAAAATAACCCAAACAGAACAGAAATACAAACATATCAGAGGAGGCATGGTGTACCATTGAATTAACTTTTCCATTATATAGGGAAGGAGTTTTAAATCTAGTCAATTTTTTGTTGAAAGAGTTGTCCATGTATTTTTAAACTTATCAAATATGTGAATTCCTGTCTCCCCCATTTCTTTGTATCCTATTCAGCACATGTATTTTTATATGCACATATAGAATTGTACCTTGTATCACACATATATTCTTGTGAGGTGGCTGACTTGGCAGATACAAATTGTGAGAAAAGTTCACTCCTCCTAAACGCTGTTGGAACTGAAAATTCAACCTATGGGTGAGCTTCCTAGTTGAACAACATTATACATAAATCCATGTTCAGTAAAATGAATATTTTTGGATACTTGGATGATATATATTTCATGATGAATTTCGATTGGCATATATATTGCTAGTTTTTAATGTCTGTGTCTGTTTGTATATATATATATATATATATATATATATATATATATATATATATATATATACTGTCAAGATTTTTCAAAATATGAAATATATGTGTATTTTGGCCACTCTTTGGGAAGCCTTACCTGTAAGAGTTCTCTAGAGCTTTCATTGAAATGATTTTCCTCAACATTTAATGGTTCCTGAATGAATTGAAACCCACAGTGCCTCCAACTTCATCCTTGAAAAATGGCTCTATAAATACCATGAAATTCCCCTGACCAGGTGGCACTGGAGAACCTTTGGATGTCTTGTTGCTGATCATGAGTGTACCAGACAGTGCCTTGACTGACTCGATTTCATGAAAATTGTGTAGAACAGAGATGCCAGTAAGTTGGAGAGTGCTGAGAAGTGGGCCCAGAGCTGTGGTGTGCAGGTGTATGATAAAACATCTGTGGTGGGGCCATTTGGGTCTGCCATTGACTTCCAAATGGCTTGTGGCTTACATGGTGCAGCTAGCCGACCCTTATCTGTAAAGGCATCTTGTTATATGTAAAGGTTTCAGGACAATGTTCAGAATCAGATTGCTATGGATAATGTTGCAAGTTATGTGGGATAGAAGTCTGGTTGGTGAATTCTCCTGTAGACCCTGACCCTCCACACATGAGAGAACTCGCTCCAGCACTGTGTCCCAGTTGAACTCCTTGTATTTCATGAAGGAAAAACCAAAAGCCCAGTGCAGCAGCAAGAAACACCACGAAAATTGTAGGATGGCCAATTGGCTTCACAGTCAAGACGGGGAGACACTTACCCCTCCGTGGCCACAGTTTACCTTCAAAGGAAGAATTGAGCACTGCTGCCTCATGTTCTTTTGGAAAATAAGAAACCATGTCCTCCAGGTCAGATAAATGAAGACCCATCTTTGATGGTATCACTACAAAGGAAGCTAAAGCTCCTGACAACAACATATATTTCAAGTGCCCAACCTCAGATGCAGTTTCTCAAGAAGTCTTTAGGCCAGCAGAGTTCCATGAATTTGGACTGTTTATCCTGTCCCTTAAGTTTGAAAACTCCTCTAAAATGCCCAAGCTTGTGAACTCCTGAGCATTTTCCATTCCAGATATGTATTCACAGATTTTCTAACTCTTGTCCTCTAATTGTGTCTTACTTGGGTGAAGGTAATGTCAAGGCATTGCTCTGAATGAGAGTGGAAAGTTTTTTTGTAGCGCATATTTGCATACACAATGGATTCATTTTCCTTTTTTCCATTTGAATTACTGAATCCATGACACTAACGCATACCCTACTAGACTCTGACTACTAATGCTAATATGATGGAGAAAAATAACCCAAACAGAATAGAAATACAAGCAGTTCAGAAGAGGCATGGTGTATAGTTGGACTTGCCTTTTGCATGATAAAGGGTAGTTGTTAAAAATCTGGTTAATTTTTAATTGATATAGTTCTCCATGTGTTTTGAAAGGTATCAAATATGTGAATTCCTGTCTCCCTTTCTCTGTTGCCTATTCAGCACATGTATTTTTATATGCACAAATAGAATCCTACCTGGTACCACACGTACATTATTGTGAGGTGGCCTACTTGGCAAATACAAATTGTGAGAAGAGATCACTCCTCCTAAACACTGTAGGAACTGAAAATTCAACCTATGCGTGAGCTTCCTAGTTGAACAACATTACACATAAATCCATGTTAAGTAAAATAAATATTTTTGGATCTGTGTATGATATGTATTTCATGATGAATTTTGATTGGCATATATATTGCTACTTTTTAATATCTCTGTATGTGTTTTGTGAAAAATCTGCACTCTATAGATTATTCAAAATATGAAATATATGTGTCTTATTATACACTCCTTAAATTCATTCATGTTCATGTATGAGACCACGGCTCATGCAACAGCAAAAGACATTTATTGAGGATCCAATCCAGTATGCTAGGGCTCCGTGGTCACTCAAGAAGGGAGAGCAGCCCAGATCTCCGAGCTGAGGTTGAGCAGTGCTTAAGTACACTTTTTGGGGAGGGCGAGACTTTACATATATCACAGTATCTTTTAACAAATCATCATACACTGCGGGAAAATCAAACAACAAATCCTAAACATGATTAGTTCATTCATTGGTGGGAACATGTCAGGCAGGAGGGATAGGTCAGTTCTACAGCGGGGTACAGATTCAAATTGATTAGATTAGGCCCTGCGATGCATATGTGCCAAGCCACACAGGGTCCTAGGTTATTAAACAACCAGGCGATCAGGGGGAATATTTACTGGGCAATCCAGAAATTGTCCTACAAGTAACAGGAATTTCAGATTTTTCATGTAGCATAGAAACTTAACAATACCTGGTCCTTTACATTTTAAATCAGGCCTTGAATCTTAGAAACTTTACAAACCCGGTCTTTTACACTTTAACTTTTACACTTTAATTTCAATTTCTTTTACCCTTAAAGATCACTCCTGGTTCACAAGAAGGGTGTCCAAGCAACCCTGACTTTAGGCAAATGAGGGGCAAGGGAGCTTATTTTGGACACTGTCTTGGGCTGTGCCCCTCATGGAAACCTCCAGCCATATGTTATGATGAGTGTCTTTATGGAAGAAGATGAGGGTCATGTAGGAGTGTTTTGGTTTTAATTGTGGTCATTTGTGTGGCGGTTGGAAGAGATGACTTGGTCCACCAGGGCTTGAACTCTGCTCTGATACTCCTTAGAGACTGAGTTCTGGAACTGACTTGAGAGAAGTATTGCCATGAATTGTTTTGGGATTATAGGAGGCCACACATCAGATTAGCCCTTGGAAACTGAGATCTAGGCCCAGGGTGGCTTTCCACCGAGCACTGGGAATCTCAGCCAGGGTAACACATGATTTTTTTACTGAAAGACTTGGAAGTCATAGTTGAGACTCAAAACACACATGTACCTCATATTGTAGACCTCAATGAGCCTGGCTTCATGTGAACTTTTGGGGACTCATTGGGAAGCCTTGCCTGTGAGAGTTCTTCAGAGCTTTCATTGAAATGAGCTTACTCACCATTTAATGGTTCCTGAATGAATTGAAACCCACAGTGCCTCCAACATCATCCTTGAAAAATGGCTATACAAATACCATGAAATTTTTGAAATTTCCATGACCAGGTGACACTGGAGAAACTTTCGATGTCCTGTTGCTGATCATGTGTGTACCAGACAGTTCCTTGATTGACTGGTTGTCATGAAAATGGTATAGAACCGAGATGTCAGTAAGTTGGAGCCTGCTGAGTATTGGGGCTAGAGCAGTGGACTATACGTTTGTGAATAAATATCTGTGGTGGGACCACGTGGATCTGCCTTTGGCTTCCAAAATACTTGTCACTGATATGGTGCAGGCAGCAGACCCTTATATGTAAAGGCATCTTGTTTTATTGAGAGGTTTCAGGGCAATGTTCAGAATCTGGTTGCTATAGTCAAGGGGAAAGCTATGTGGGATAGACCCATGTTTCGAACATTCTCCTGAAGACCCTGACCAATCACACGTGTCAGAGCTCCCTCCAGAATTGTGTCCCAGTTGAACTCCTTGTATTTCATTAAGCCAATTCCAAACTCCCAGTGCAGCAGTAAGAAACACCACAAAAATGGAGGATTACCAAATGGCTTCACAGACCACACGGGGAGACACTTAACTCCCAGTGGCCACAGTTTACTAAGAAAGAATTCAGAACTGCTTCCTCATGTTCATTAGGAAATAAGGAACCATTTCCTCCAGGTCACATAGATGCAGACCCACATTTGATGGTGTCACAATGAGGAAGCTAAATCTCCTGACAACTTCATATATTTCATGTTCCCAACCTGAGAGGCATTTTCTCAAGAAGTCTTAAGGCCAGCAGAGCTCCAAGTTTGTGGAGTGTTTAACCTCTCCCTTACTTTTGGAAACTGCTCTACCACATCCAATGTTGTGAACTCCTGAACATTTTCAGTTCCACATATGTAATCACAGGTTTTCGAACTCCTCTCCACTAATTGTGTCTTACTTGGAGTGAAGTTAATGTAAAGGAATTGTTCTGGATGAGAGTGGCAAGATTTTTGTGTAGCACATATTTGCATACACATTAGATTTATTTTCCTATTTTCATTTGAAATACTGATCCCCGACACTAACACATACCCTAATAGACTCTGACTACTAATGCTAATATGATGGATAAAAAGAAAACTAACAGAATAGAAATACAGGCCTTTAATAGGAGGCATGGTATATACTTGGAATTGCCTTCTGCTTTATCAAGGGTATGTGTTATAAATCTTGTCAAATTTTCATTGTAATATTTCTCCATGAGTTTTATATGTGTGTATATATATATATATATATATATATATATATATATATATATATATATACTCTCTAGATTTTTCAAAATATGAAAAACATGTGTCTTATTAAACACTATCTAAATTCATTCATATTCATGTATGTGGATATAAAATCAACTTTTCATAAGATTATTCTCAGAAACATTCAACCACCTGAAATACATATTTGTTTCCTCGTCCTGAGAACTAACTTCAGTGAATCGTGCTTACAAACCCTAATATTTTTACAGTAACTGACACAGTTTATCATCAAAGCAAGTAGATTCCTATAGGACATGATGTGTATATTGATGTTCATTTTTATTCAACACTGGGACATTAAAATTTCTTCATTTTATGCACATCGTAGGATATATATTTCCTCCACAGGTTAGCAAATATATAGGCATTTGTTTCACTTTCAATCACTTCCTGCTTCAGAACACATGTATTCCTCCATGTTTCTTGACTGGTCTGTTCATGAGACTTCTATCCAAACACATTATTTTCGATTTCCTTTATCACTTTAGAAGCAAAACGGACACACACTTCATGATAAACCATCACTGTAATATCACCATTAGATGTATTACTGGTTGGAATGAATGATTATATATCAATAAAAGATTTTTTATATATTTTCTGATATCAATTCAATACATTGTTTAAAGTGTAACAAGTTATATTATTTATTCACAGTATGGTCTATTCATGCATTATCTCTATATTCATAGACACAGGGTACACCTGGTTGTACCCCCAATACTAATCTATACATATTTGAAATATTGCTCCCAGAAATGGTGGAAGAAATACTCATGTCACCTGATCTACATATGCATGTTATCACTGTAATATTCTGGACACAAAATGCAAAAGCCACACGTATGATTGTACCAAAGCCTAAAGGTAAACTGAACATGGATTACTAAAAACATCCCTGACCAGGTTGCCTAATGCTCTCAAATGTCAATACTATTGCTGGCTACATATTTGTTTCTTCCTAAGATTATATATTCAACCTCAAAACTGTTGAAAATGTTTAATTTTTTCACTCACTTGATACTTTTGCCTGATTTCCTAATGTCTCTATTGATATCTACTTTCCTACATATTTTCCGCAGTTCAACATTGTGACTGACCCTTCACATGTGCTGACATTGACATTCACTCTGTAACGGAAACACTATTGCTAAAGATCTTTGGTCCAAATCCTATACTCGCTCTTTTTCCGAAACATACTGACTATCTTCCTGATCCTATCGACTATCCCTTTTTGAGTAGATGTTCTCTACTACATTCAATCATCCAAGGTACAAGATCCTATGCCATTGTATATCGATTTTTCTGAAACATGTATCTAGAACGTAATTCAAAGCTACGTATCGCAATCAGTTGCCCAATGCATTTCGGAGCTTCAAATCTTACCTAGATTTCTGTTTTCATACTTATATTTCATCTCTATATTCCTATAAATATTGCAGGTTCCCAATACCATTATTCATCCCGCATAATGATTCCTTACCCAAATCGAACCTGTTATTAACCCTAACCATACACTGTTGCTTCAATCTAAAATTACAAAAGAGCAGGGACAGAGTTCGCCTTACAATACAGGAATGTAGGGTATCTTCCAACTGCTGAGAACCTCAAAGTTCGATGCAGAAATGATCCCTGGAGAAGATGTCAGCAGCTATGAAGGACCTGTGAGAGCAAAAGCCATCTTCAATGGCAAACAATCTAGGCAGGAAAAAGGGATGTGTATGCATCAGCCTCTCTCTTTTTAATGTAGAGAAGATTGACCTAACCAGACCTGCATGGAGAGCTGTTCCCAGGTGCCTATTTTGATATACAATTGAAACTAGTCAAATTTTCAAAGGAAGTAGGGGCAGCCTCTATCTAATGGAACCCTTGGAAGCAACGGTTAGGGCAAAGTTGTTGCCAAGGCAGTGACCTCTTTCAGTTCCTGAAGGAAGTGACCTACCTAACTTCCTTGGTGATGGAACATTCGGAAATTTTGATGCAAGAAGCCAGGCACCGAAAGCCAGTCCCAGTCCCTGTCCCAGTGGGCTCCCTTGTTTGGATTTACCAAGTACAGATCAGACCTTCTTGGTACCTACTGATGTGAGGATGGCCAAATGTCAGTAGAGCTCTGAAGAGAAGCTTTTCCTGAGATAGCAGGTAGTGGCTAACGGTTGGCTCCTCAAAGCATCACAGAGTTGGCCAAGGAGACAAGATCTGAGACAGGAGAGGCCATTTTGTGGGGAACATAGTATGGCCCACCAGTCAGAAGACATTCCGGATAGTTACAGACCTACTTTTAGGAAGGAGGTGCCTTTGTGTGTGGGTGTGAGTTTGCGGTTTTGTCTCATGTTCTGAGAATAGGTAGGAAAGGTGGTTGGTTTGGTTTGGAGTCGACTGTTTCTAGTAAGTCTTTTGACAAGGCGACTTTCTATGTCTGTGTATCCACTGTGTCCGTGGTTTTAGACATTAGAAAAGAGAATGCATCAATGGAGGTGTCCTGTCTAGTAGAAAGCTTCCCAGCATTCATCCTGCTCAATTGATGAATGGACTGTGGTTTGCCTTATGGATCTTAAACACCTACTAACATCCTAAGTTCCTGTTTTCTTCCTGAATTCTGGCCACTCTCCAGAATAGGCTCATGATTTATTGTGCAAGATATGTACCACCTCCAAGCTCTGTGACATGTCCATGTTCTTGATAGCTGAAGGGAATGGGAACATCTCGGAAAACTCAGACATCAGTGTGAGCAGTAAAGTCTCAGTGGAGAAACCCTGCTTTGGTCCATTTGCTTAACTATGGTTCTATTGCCTTGAATGTCAGGAAGGTCTTTGCCTCAGGCCACCCTTTTGTGAAGCCTGAAGAAACAGTTTTCAAATGAAAATGAATGGGCATCTCCTGTGGCTCTTTGCTTAATTGCTTTGAAAAGGATGGTGTCTTAATCAGACACTAGGCCCTGTTTGAGGCTGTGGCTAAGATTCTCAGCTCCAGATAGATGTAAAGAAGATCCCATGTGTGCATCCAAAACCAAAATGGCAAAAAGATCAGTCATTGTAGATGAAGTCTCTTGCCTTCCTCTGATAGGTTCCGGAACTCCATCAAGTGAGAATAGGATTCCTATGGGTCAAATGAGTTATTCAAATCCTGCAGAAGTACTTGGGTTCTCTCATGATGCCAAATCACATAATGAATCTATACCTGACTGTCAGTAGGCCTCAAATTGGAGAAGCAGAGCAGTATTAACAGCAGGCCTATTTGATCACTCCTGGTTCAAAGGAAGGGTGTCCAGGCCACACTGAATTTAGACAAATGAGGGGCAAGGGTGCATATTTTGGACATTGTCTTTGGCTGCGCCCCTCATGGAAACCTCCAGCTAGAGTTTATGATGAGTGTCTATACGGCTGAAGATGAGGGCCATGTGGGAATGTTTTGGTTTTAATTGTGGTCATTTGTGTGGCGGTTGGAAGAGATGACAGGGTCCACATGGTCTTGAACTCAGGTGTGATTCCTCTTAGAGACTGAGTTCTGGAACTGACCTCAGAGAAGTATTGCCATTAATTGTGTTGGCATTGTAGGAGGCCACACATGAGAGTTGCCTTTGAAACCTGAGATCTAGGCCCAGGATGGCTTTCCTCAGAGAACTGAAAATCTCAGCAAGGATATCGCATAATTTTATTCTGAAAAACTTGGCAGCCATAGTTAAGAGTCAAAAGACACATGGACCTCCCGTTGTAGACCTCCATAGGCCTTGCTTCATGTGACCTTTTGGCCAGTGTTTGGGAAGCCTTGCCTGTTAGAGTTCCTCAGAGCTTTCATTGAAATGAGCTTCCTCCCCATGTAATGGTTCCTTGAAGAATGGAAACCCCAAAGTGCCTCCAACTTCATTCTTGAAAAATGGATAGATAAATACCATGATATTTTTGAAATTCCCAATGACCAAGTGGCACTGGAGAACCATTGGATGTTCTGTTGCAGACAGTGGCTTGATTGTTGTGTTACAGACAGTGCCTTGATTGACTGGGTTTCATGAAAATGAACAGAGATGCCAGTAAGTTGGAGCCTGCTGAGTAGTGGGCCTAGAGCAGTGGTGGGCAGGTGTGTGATAATACAACTGTGGTGTCGCCATGTGGATCTGCCATTGGCTTCCAAATAGCTTGTGACTGACTTGGTACAGCCAGCAGACCATTATATGAAAAGGCATCTTGTTATATGGAGAGGTTTCAGGGCAATGTTCACAATCAAGTTGCTATGGTCAAGGGGGCAAGTTATGTGGGATAGAACCCTGGTTGGTGAATTCTCCTGCACACCCTGACCCAACACACGTGACAGAACTCCCTCCAGCCCTATATCCTAGTTGAACTCCTTGTATTTCATGAAGCAAATACCAACCTCCCATTGCAGCATCAAGAAACACCACAACCTCGCCAGCACTTGTTGTTGTTTGATTTCATAATGGCTGCCAATCTTACTGGAGTGAGAAAAGGGTTCTCTTGTACATTGCTGGTGGGGCTGCAAATTGGTGCGGCCAATTTGGAAAGCAGTATGGAGATTCCTGGGAAATCTGGGAATGGAACCACCATTTGACCCAGCTATTGCCCTTCTCGGACTATTCCCTGAAGACCTTAAAAGAGCGTATTACAGGGATACTGCCACATAGATGTTCATAGCAGCACAATTTACAATAGCTAGATAGTGGAACCAACCCAGATGCCCTTCAATGGATGAATGGATTAAAAAAATGTGGCATCTATACACCATGGAGTATTACGCAGCACTAAAAAATGACAAAATCTTGGAATTTGCAGGGAAATGGATGGCACTAGAGCAGATTATGCTTAGTGAAGCTAGCCAATCCCTAAAAAACAAATACCAAATGTCATCTTTGATATAATGAGAGCAACTTAGAATAAAGCAGGGAGGAAGAGCAGGAAGAAAAGATTAACATTAAACAGAGACATGAGGTGGGAGGGAAAGGGAGAGAAAAGGGGAATTGCATGGAAACGGAGGGAGACCCTCATTGTTATACTAAATTACATATAAGAGGTTGTAAGTGGAATGGGAAAATAAACAAGGTGAGAAATGAATTACAGTAGAAGGGGTAGAGAGAGAAGATGGGAGGGGAGGGGAGGGGGGATAGTAGAGGATAGGAAAGGTAGCAGAATACAACAGTTACTATTACGGTATTATGTAAAAATGTGGATGTGTAACCCATGTGATTCTGCAATCTGTACTTGGGGCAAAAAAGGGAGTTCATAACTCACTTGAAGCTAATGTATGCTAAGGTATGAAAATTGATATGTCAAGAGCTTTGTAGGGTTTTGAACAACCAATAAAAAAATAAAATTAAAAAAAAAAGAAAGAAACACCACAAAAAGGGCAGGATGACCAAATGGCTTCACAGTCCACTCAGGGAGACAATAAGCTTCCAGTGGCCACAGTTTACCAACAAAGAGAGAAATCAACACTGGTACCACATGTTCAATGGAAAATAAGAAACGATGTCCTCCAGGTCACATAGATGCAGATCCAGGTTTGATGGTCTCACCAGAAATGAAGCTAAAGCTCCAGACAACAAGATATATTTCAAGTGTCCAAACTCAGAGGCAGTTTTACAAGAAGGCTATTGGCCAGCAGAGTTCCATGTTTGTGGAGTGTTTACACAGTCACTTACTTTTGGAAACTCCTCTACCACCTACAAGGTTGTGAACTCCTGTGCATTTTCCATTCCAGATATGTATTCACAGATTTTCTAACTCTTCTCTTCGAATTGCATCTTACATGGGGTGAAGGTAATGTCAAAGGATTTATCTGGATGAGAGTGGGAAGACTTTTGTGTAGGACATATTTGCATACATATTGGATTCATTTTCCAGTTTTCCATTTCAAATACTTTATCTCTGACACTAAACCACACCCTACTAGTCTCTGACTACTAATCCTAATATGAGGCAGAAAAATAACCCAAACATAATAGAAATACAAGCAGTTCAGAGGAGGCATGGTGTATAGTTGGACTTGCCTTTTGCATTTTAAAGGTTAGGGGTTATAAATCTAGACAATTTTTTGTTGCAATAGTTGTCCATGTGGTTTTAAAGATAACAAATATGTGAATTCTTGTCTCTCTTTCTCTGTAGCCTACTCAGCAAATATATTTTTATATACACATAGAGAATCCTACCTGGTACTACACGTACATTCTTGTGAGGTGGCTAACTTGGCAGATACAAATTGAGAGAAAAGATCACTCCTTCTAAATGTCGTTGGAACTGAAAATTCAACCTATGGGTGAGCTTCCTAGTTGAACAAAATTATACACAAATCCATGTTCAGTACAATGAATATTTTTGGATCTGTGGATGATATATATTTCATGGTGAATTTTGATTGGCATATATTGCTATTTTTAATGTTTCTGGGTGTGTATGTGTGTGTGTCTGTGTGTGTATATATATATATATATATATATATATATATATATATATATATATATATATATACACTCTCTCCTTCTATTTTTCAAAATACGAAATATATGTGTCTTATATACACTCCCTAATTTTATTCATGTTCATGAATGTGGATTTATAATCAACTTTTCACAAGATTATTCTCAAAAAATTTCATCCACCTGAAATACATATTTGTTTCCTAGTACTGAAAACTAACTTCAGTGAATGGTGCATACAAATCCTAATATTTCTATAGTAACTGACACAGTTTATCATCAATGCAAGTAGATGCCTATGGGACATGATGTGTTTATCGATGTTCATTTTTATTCAACACTGGGACATTACAATTTCTTCAGTTTATGCACATCATAGGATATATATTTCCTCCACAGGTTAGCAAATTTATAGGCATTTGTTTCACTTTCAATCACTTCCTGCTTTAGAACACATGGATTCCTCCATGTTTCTTGACTGATCTTTTCATGAGATTTCTTTCCAAACACATTATTTTCGAATTCCTTTATCACTTTTGAAGCAAAACGGACACACACTGCATGATAAATCATAACTATAATATCACTATTAGATGTATAACTGGTTGGAATGAATGATTTTATATTAATATAAGATTTCTTATATATTTTCAGATATCAATTCAATACATTTTGTAAAGTGGAACTAGTTATATTATCTATTCACAGTATGGTCTATTCATGCATTATCTCTATATTCATAGACACAGGTTCCACCTCTTTGTACCCCCAATACTAATTTATACATCTTCAAAATATTGCTCCCAGAAATGGTGGAAGAAATACTCATGTCACCTGATCTACATATGCATGTTATCACAGTAGTATTCTGGACACAAAATGCAAAAGTCACACGTATGACTGTAACAAAGCCTAAACGGAAACTGAACATGGATTACTAAAAACATCCATGTCCAGGTTGCCTAATGCTCTCAAATGATCATCCTGTTGGTGACTACATATTTGTTTCTTCCTAAGATTATATATTCAACCTCAATACCATTGAAAATGTCTAATTTTTTCACTCACTTTGTACTTTGCCTGATTTCCTAATGTCTCTATTGATATCTACTTTCCTACATATTTTCTCCAGTTCAACATTGTGACTGACCCTTCACATGTGCTGACATTGACATTCACTCTCTAACCGAAACCCTATTGCTTATGAACTTTGGTCCAAATCCTATACTCACTCTTCTTCCGAAACATACTGACTATGTTCCTGATCCTATCGACTATCCCTTTTTGAGTAGATGTTCTCTACTACATTCAATCATCCAAGGTACAAGATCCTATGCCATTGTATATCGATTTTTCTGAAACATGTATCTAGAACGTAATTCAAAGCTACGTATCGCAATCAGTTGCCCAATGCATTTCTGAGCTTCAAATCTTACCTAGATTTCTGTTTTCATACTTATATTTTATCTCTATATTCCTATAAATATTGCAGGTTCCCAATACCATTATTCATCCCGCATAATGATTCCTTACCCAAATCGAACCTGTTATTAACCCTAACCATACACTGTTGCTTCAATCTAAAATTACAAAAGAGCAGGGACAGAGTTCGCCTTACAATACAGGAATGTAGGGTATCTTCCAACTGCTGAGAACCTCAAAGTTCGATGCAGAAATGATCCCTGGAGAAGATGTAGGCAGCTATGAAGGATCTGAGAGAGCAAAATCCATCTTCATGGCAAACAACCTGAACAGGACGAAGGGATGTGTATGCATCAGCCTTTCTCTTCTTAATGTAGAGAAAATGGACCTAAGCAGGCCTGCGTGGAGAGCTGTTCCCAGGTGCCTATTTTGATATACCATTGTAACAAGTCAAATTGTCACACAAAGTAGGAGCAGCCTCCATCTCATGGAACCCTTGGAAGCAACGGTTAGGACAAAGTTGTTGCCAAGGCAGTGACCTCATTCAGTTCCTGAAGGAAGTGTCCTAGCTAACTTCCTTGGTGATGGAACTCTCTGAAATTGTGATGCAAGAAGCCAGGCACCGAGAGCCAGTCCCAGTCCCAGTCCCAGTGGGCTCACTGGTTTGTATTTACCAAGTACAGATTCAGACCTTCTTGGTACCTACTGATTTGAGGATGGCCAAATGCCAATTGAGCTCTGAAGAGAGGCCTTTCCTGAGATAGTAGGTAGTGGCTAACTGCAGGCTCCTCAAAGCATCACAGAGTTGGCCAAGGAGACAAAATCTGAGAGAGGAAAGGCCATTTCGAGAGGAACATAGTATGGCCCACCAGTCAGAGGACACTCCAGATAGTCACAGATCCACTTTTGGGAATGAGGTGACTTTATGTGTGTGGGTGTGAGTTTGTGGTTTTGTCTCATATTCTGCGAATAGGTAAAAAAGGTGGTTCGTTTGCTTTGGAGTCTACTGTTGATAGTAACTCTTTTGACAAGGCGAGTGTTTCTATGTCTGTGTATCCACTGTGTCCGTGGTTTTAGACATTAGAAAAGAGAATGCATCAATGGAGGTGTCCTGTCTAGTAGAAAGCTTCCCAGCATTCATCGTTCATAAGTGATGAATAGACTGTGGCTTGTCTTATGGATAGGAAACAACTACTAACTTCCTAAGTTCTGGTTTTCTTCCTGAATTCTGGCCACTCTCCAGAATGAGCTCATGATTTATTGTCCAAGATATGTACAACCTCCATGCTCTGTGACATGGCCATGTTCTTGATAGCTGAAGGGAATGGGAACATCTCAGATATTAGTGTGACCAGTAAAGTCTCATTGGAGAAACCCTGCTTTGGGCCATTTGCTTACCTATGGTTCTGTTGCCTTGAATGTCAGGAAGGTCTTTGTTTCAGGCCACCCCTTTTTGAAGCCTGAAGAAACAGTTTTCAAATGGAAATGAATGGGCATCACCTGTGGCTCTTTGCTTAATTTCTTTGGAAAGGGATGTGTCTTAATCAGACACTAGGCCCTGGTTGAGGCTGTGGCTAAGATTCTCAGCTCCTGATAAATCTAAAGAAGATCCCATGTGTGCATCCAAAACCAAAATGGCAAAAGGATCAGTCATTGTGGATGAAGACTCTTGCTTTCCTCTGTTAGGTTCATGACGTCCATCAAGTGAGAATAGGATTCCTATAGGTCAAATGAGTTATTCAAAGTCCTGCATAAGTGCTTGGTTTCTCTCATGATGCCAAATCACATAAGCAATCTATACCTGACAGTCAGTAGGCCTCAAATTGGAGAAGCAGAGCAGTATTAACGGCACGCCTATTTGATCACTCTTGGTTCACAGAAAGGGTTTCCAGACCACCCTAAATTTAGACAAATGAGGGGCAATGGTGGATATTTTGGACACTGTCTTGGGCTGCATCTCTCATGGAAACCTCCAGCCAGAGTTTATGATGAGTGCCTATATGGATGAAGATGAGGGCCATGTGGGAATGTTTTGGTTTTAATTGTGGTCATTTGTGTGGCGGTTGGAAGAGATGACAGGGTCCACATGGGCTTGAACTCTGGTGTGATTCTCCTTGGAGACTGAGTTCTGAAACTGACCTCAGAGAAGTATTGCCATTAATTGTGTTGGCATTGTAGGAGGCCACACATGAGAGTTGCCCTTGAAACCTGAGGTCTAGGCCCAGGATGGCTTTCCACAGAGAGCTGAAAATCTCAGCAAGGATATCACATGATTTTATTCTGAAAAACTTGGCAGCCATAGTTAGAGTCAAAAGACACATCGACCTCATGTTGTAGACCTCAATGGGCCTGGCTTCATGTGACCTTTTGGCCAGTGTTTGGGAAGCCTTGCCTGTTAGAGTTCCTCAGAGCTTTCATTAAAATGAGCTTCCTCCCCATGTAATGGTTCCTGGATGAATGGAAACCCCAAAGTTCCTCCAACTTCATTCTTGAAAAATGGAAAGATAAACACCATGAAATTTTTGAAATTCCCAATGACCAGATGGCACTGGAGAACCATTGGATGTCCTGTTGCTGATCATGAATGTAACAGACAGTGCCTTGATTGACTGGGTTTCATGAAAATGGTGTAGAACAGAGATGCCAGTAAGTTGGAGCCTGCTGAGTAGTGGGCCTAGAGCAGTGGTAGGCAGGTGTGTGATAATACATCTGTGATGTGGCCATGTGGATCTGCCATTGGCGTCCAAATGGCTTGTGACTGACTTGATGCAGCCAGGAGACCATTATATGAAAAGGCATCTTGTTATATGCAGAGTTTTCAGGGCAATGTTCAGAATTAGGTTGCTATGGTCAAGGCGGCAAGCAATGTGGGATAGAAGCCCAGTTGGTGCATTCTCCTGCAGAGCCTGACCCACCACACGTTACAAGACTCCCTCATGCACTGTGTCCCAGTTGAACTCCTTGTATGTCATGAATCAAATACCAAACTCCCAGTGCAGCAGCAAAAAACACCACGAAAAGTGGAGGATGACCAAATGGCTTCAAAGTCCACACGGGGAGTCACTTTGCCCGAAGAGGCCACAGTTTACCTACAAAGAGACTTCAGCACTGCTGCCTCATGTTCATCGGAAAATAAGAAACCATGTCCTCCAGGTCACATAGATACTGACCCAGGTTTGATGGTCTCACTTCAAAGGAAGCTAAAGCTCCTGACAACAACATATATTTCAAATGCCCAAACTCAGAGGCAGTTTCTCAAGAAGTCTTTAGGGCAGCATAGCTCCATGATTGTGGAGTGTTTACACTGTCCCTTACTTTTGGAAACTCCTCTACCACCTCCAAGGTTGTGAACTCCTGAGCATTTTCCATTCCACATATGTATTCACAGATTTTCTAACTCTTCTTTTCTAATTGTGTTTTACCTGGGGCGAAGATAATTTCAAGGCATTTTTCTG
Organism: Callospermophilus lateralis; assembly: GCF_048772815.1. Taxonomy (NCBI): domain Eukaryota; kingdom Metazoa; phylum Chordata; class Mammalia; order Rodentia; family Sciuridae; genus Callospermophilus; species Callospermophilus lateralis. The sequence continues at coordinate 262,893 of NW_027516705.1, forward strand.
GATGAGAGTGGGAATATTTTTTGTGGCACATATTTGCATACACATTGGATTTATTTTCCTATTTTCCATTTGAAATACTGAATCCGTGACACTAACCCATACCCTACTTGTCTCTGACTGCTAATCCTAATAAGATGGAGAAAAATAACCCAAACAGAATATAAATACAAGCAGTTCAGAGGAGGCATGGTGTATAGTTGGACATGGCTTTTGCATGACAAAATGTAGGTGCTATAAATCTAGTCGATTTAAATTGAAATAGTTCTCCATGTATTTTTAAATTTAACAAATATGTGAATTCCTCTCTCCCATTTTATGTAACCTATTGAGCACATCTATTTTTACATGCACATATAGAATACTACCTGGTATCACACATACGTTCTTGTGAGGTGTCTGACTTGACAGATACAAATGATGAGAAGTGATCACTCCACCTAAACGCTATGGGATTTGAAAATTCATCCTATGTGTGAGCCTCCTAGTTGAACAATATTATACATAAATCCATGTTCAGTAAATTGAATATCTTTCTATCTGTGTAAGATATATATATCACGGTGAATTTCGATTGGCATATATATTGCTACTTTTTAATGTCTCTCTCTCTCTGTGTGTGTATATATACACACTCCAGATTTTTTTAAAATATAAAATATATATGCCTTATTATACACTCCCTAAATTTTTTCATATTCATGTATGTGGATTTATAGTCAACATTTCAAAAGGTTATTCTCTGAAATATTCATCCACCTGAAATACATATTTGCTTCCTAGTAATGAAAACTAACTTCAGTGAATGGTGCATACATATCCTAATATTTCTACAATAATTGACCCAGTTTCTCATTAATGCAAGTAGATTCATATGGGACATGATGTGTATTTTTATGTTCATTCTTATTCGCCACTGGTACATTACTATTTCTTCAGGTAATGCACATAATAGAGTATATATTTCATCCACAAGTTAGCAAAATTATGGGTATGTGTTTCACTTTCAATAATTTTCTGTTTCAGAACACATGTATTCCTCCATGTTTCTTGACTGGTCTTTTCATGAGACTTCTTACCAAACCCATTATTTTCGATTTCCATAATCCCTTTTGAAGCAAAACTCACACACCGTTCATGATAAACCATAACCCTAATATTACCATTAGATGTATAACTGGATGGAATGAATGATTGTATATCAATATAAGATTTCTTATATATTTTCAGATATCAAATCAATCCATTATTTAAAGTGGAACCAGTTATATTATTTATTCACAGTATAGTCTATTCATGCATTGTCTCTATATTCATAGACACAGGGTACACCTCATTGTAAACTCAATACTAATTTATACGTATTCAAATTATGGCTCCCAGAAATGGTGGAAGAAATATTCATGTCACCTGATCTACATATACAATTTAACCCAGTAATATTCTGGACACAAAAAGAAAAGGTCACACTTATGTTTCTACCAAAGCCTAAATGTAAAGTGAACATGGATTACTAAAAACATCCATGTCCAGGTTGCCTAATGCTCTCAAAAGTCAATCCTATTTGTGACAATATATTCGTTTCTTCCTAAGATAATATATCCAAAATCAACCTTGTTGAAAATGCCTAATTCTATCACACACTTTATACTTTGCCTGATTTCGTAATGTCTCTATTGATACGTGCTTTCCTACATATTTTCCCCAGTTCATCATTGTGATGGTTCATATGTGCTCACATTTACATTCACTCTCTAACCAAAACCCTATTGCTAAAAAACTTTTGTTCCAAATCCTATACTGACTCTCCTTCCTAAACATACCGACTATCTTCCTAATCCTACCGACTATCCCTTTTTGACTGGATGTTCTCTTCTACATTCAATCATCCAAGTAATGTTCAGGTGAGCGTCGGAGGAAGAGACCACCAAGAGACTGTCTCATGGAACAGCAAAGGGTTTATTGGGGGTCCAGCATGCTGGGGCTCAGAGCTCCCTTGAATCGAGCAGAGAGCCCTGAGGACATCTTAAGCAGAGCTTATGTGTTTTCCTTGTAGAGGGCGGGGAGGGAAGTTTATTGATGGGTCAGGGCGAGTGGGCAGTTTGCATGCAACCGGGAGAGGGAGTACATTATATATTTTGGAAGTTGGAGACAGCACATTCTGGGAACAAGATTAGCAAACAGTTCTCAAGATTTCAACAGTGTTTTGTTAAGCATACAGAAAAAGAGGAAGTGACAAGTACCATTTTATTAACCTTTCATTCCCCACGTCTTCTTCTGGCTACTTTTAATCATAAAAGTGATCATTGGAGTGGTGTCACATTCTATGTCTGCTAGTGGGGTATTACCATAAGTTTAACTTGTCTAATTTGAGCTTGGAGAAATGAAAATACATGGTTGAGCAAACAGGGTTTTATAGTTAGCAAGAATGTGAGTATTATTATTGGACTGGCCAAGGTTGATAAACGTATAGTTAACCAGGGGGACTGTGTGAACCAAGACTCAAACCACCCTTTTTGGGCCTCTCTCTTTCGTTGACACTCTTCAAGGCATCCTTTTATTTTACTCATAAATTTTTTACAACTCCAGTATTGTTGCCATAAAAATAACATTCTTCCCTCAATGCAGCACAAAGGCACCATTCTCTCATGAAGAGGAGGTCCAACCCTCGATTGTTGTATGAAACAACATCAGAGAGAGAGGTTAAAGATTCCCACAAAGCTGTGATGGAGGTTTCTAATATCTTTAAGTTTTGGTCTATTGCTGCTTCTAATTGGGTATTTTGCTGTGTACCATGGACCAAGGCAGTGGTTCCTGTGACCTCCCCTGCAGCAACTCGTATTCCTAATAGGATGGCTGAAGTGAGGGATATATGTTCCCTGTGGAACTGGGTTGTATGCCCCCCTGTTTGATCTTCAAATGAACCTGCATCATGATAGAGCACTCTGGGTAACCTCTGCACCATTACACATTTAATCACCACTGTTGACCATTTAATGAAAACATAAAAATGTTTAAGTATATAGAATTATACTGTTGTAGGAACAGTCAAGACAAGGCACCTAAGATAGCACCAAAGCTAGGGAAACAGTCCTATTTTGTTGCAAACGGATTCAGAGGGCATTGCTTCTGTTGTAATCAATTAATCCCATGAACCCCAAGTTTAGGAAGTTTCAGAATTTTGTACCCAACATGTAAGGGAATGTGCTCAGAAGTTCACAGTCAGCAGAAATTCACAAAAAGCAGTTTTTTTATGTTTTTTTCCTCTGTTCTGAGCAAATTAACTTTTCAAGGACACCTGGGAGGGGGAGAGATATTTCATCCCTTTCTTTTTTCCGCTTGCCAGCTATTACCATGGAGCCAGTTGGTAACTTCTTTATCATAGAAATGTAGCCATCTCTTTGAAGCCCCAGCTCAAAGTCAGAGGCCTTGTTCACATATTTTGTGAAAAACTAGTAAGGGGGTGTCTAGCTTACAAGTACTGATTGTTTTAGCCAGTGGCCAAGTAGAACAGGGCCACATGAAAACAGGAAGTTTGTCTACACTGAACTCTTTTATAGGGACTCTTTTGCTGAACGTCGTAAAGTCAGCCATGGTGAAGACATCTGGAGAAGATCAGTTAAGACTTTTCTGTGGGTGTGGAACAGAGGGGAAAGAGAGGGAAGGCGGGACTTAGAGCAGTTCCAAGGATCTGAGAATGAGTACGGAGAGATGTAAAAGAATAATGGGAAAGGGGTTTGGGATTTTCTAGCAACAAAAACTTGAGCAGTAGAATAGGTAGAAAAGAGGGGAAGATGGGAGTGTGTATCCAAAAAGCCTGTGAGGGACTTTAAATTCTTAGTAACCTGTTTTCAGTGATGACAAAGCAACTTTAAAGACCATTTTTATTACATCTTGGATAGGGGTCTTCTCAGCTGTTTTGAGCTTTAGGTTAGCTGGTAAAAGGACCTGGTGAAACCCCGTATGGGTGCTGACAGGAGAAGAGAGGAGTGAGTGGGTAGAGTGGTAACTAAGTACCTGCTACCTCAGCAAGGGGGCAATGGTCTGAGAACCGGCGGATGTTTGGGTTGTTGATCTAGTAACGGGATAAGAGAAATCAGGTTGTTGAGGTGGGAGTGACAGCAGAGAGACTAGAGCAGAAGGCTGAGGGTGAGGATCTATTGGAGAAGCATAGTTCAGGATGTGAGCGAAGGACGGAAAAGGCCTCCACATAGGGGAATCTCTTTTCACGCCTTTGAGCCCTTCCCAAAGTTAAAAAGGTTCCACAGAATTTGAGGATCTAGAGACCCCTCTGGGGGCCATCGATTTAGGTTATCTTATTGGTAATATGGCCAATGCTGTGTACTGAATTTGATTAGGAGTTTGGGTTCCATCGTGCAGCCCCTGTATGCTCACATCCCCTTGATTACAGAAGAAGTCGGCTTTTCCCACACACAGCCATGGCTGTTTGTGGCTTTGATAGTTCACCGGGCAAACATAGTAATCTAGGCTAGCCGACCTGCATCTGGCTCACATGTCCCTACATCCATAATGTTTGTTTCCATTACATATGATACGGAAGGGATTTAATGGAATTTTAGTGGGATCCTCTTCTTCAGGGATATCTGAATAGGAAAGACATATAGCCAGCTGACAAATGTCTGGGTGGAGAGATGGCCACCAGGTCCCTAAGGGGGCTGTATGCAAGATTGATTAAACTTCTTGTCCAGTAGGATTTGTGATCAGCCATCGCTGCTGAAAGGGGTGATGAGGGTTAGAAATACTGGTGGTCAAGGGGAGAGTCTATAGCCTTATCCACACGGCGAATGTGCAATTTGAAAGGGTTACCAGTCTTTTCCAGTTTCCAGCCAATTCCAGTTTCCAGTCAATGTCTGGACAGGGCGCAGGCTTGAGATGAGAGGCATGGATCCAGGAAGTGATTCCATCTACCTTTACCACTCTAGGTGTTATAAGTAGCACCTGGAATGGTCCTTTCCAGCGGGGTTCCAGCGATGTCACCTGATGTCGTCTTACGAAGACAAAGTCTCTTACTTGATATCGATGTGGAGTCCCCTCGTCCCCAGTTTGGTAGGCAGTGGCCAGCTGTTTTCACAGGTGTCGCTGAATTCTTTCAAGAGCTTTAAGTCTGTCAAGCAAGCTGGTGTGGAAGGGATTGTAAGGTCTTAGAGTTGGTGTTAGGTCCCTTACTGGAGGAGGGGCACCATAGAGAATTTCATAGGGGGTGAGGTTACACTAAAATCAGAATGAGTATTTTCTTCATTTAACAGTGCATAAGGCAGGAGCATAGTACAATCTTTTATTCCGGTCTGTAAGCTTAATTTTGTTAAGGTCTGTTTAATGGTTTGGTTCATTCTTTCTACCTGTCCTAAACTCTGGGGTCTATAAGCACAATGTAACTTCCAATAAATCCCCAGGGTCCTGGCTAACCCCTGACTTACCTGGGCCATGAACGCCGGTCCATTATCAGACCCTATTAACTTAGGCAGGCTGTATCTTGGAAAAATATCTTCTAGGATATTCTTGACCAAAATTTGCGCTATTTCTTTTCTTTTTTTTTTTCTTTTTTTTTTTGTGGGGAAGGCTTCAATGCATCCTGAAAATGTATCTACAAAGACTAGGAGATATTTAAGTCCATACCTTGCTGGCTTTATTTCAGTAATGTCCACTTCCCAGTATTGTCCTGGTTTGGTTCCTCGTATGTGCTTTCATACAGGAAGCTTGGAAGGGTAAGCATTTACCAATTGATGAACCCGACAGGCTTTTGTTACCCATTCAGTTATTTTCTTCACTGTGAGTCTGTTAGTGGAAAACTCTGTTCTTGATCCTTCAGGAATGCCTGCAGTTTCTTTGAACCAAGGTGAGTGAGTTGATGTACATTTTCTACTGACATAGTTAGAGCCGTGGCTCTTGGAGTTTTTACTGAAAGATTTAGAAATTCCACTTAAGGGCCTTCAGGGTTAAAATTTATTTTGGCCCAGAGCTTGGTGAGCAGATCTCCGCCGATCAATGGGGCCAGGCATTCTGGGACTACTAGGAAGGAGTGATGGATTTTTCCTTTTCCCAGGTCCATGGTCCTCTTAGTTGTCCAAGCCCGATATTTACTGCCATTAGCCCCTTGAAATAGAGATTTTTTATTTGATAGAGGGCCCAATGTGGCCTTATGGGCTCAGTATATTGCCCCTGTATCCACTTCAAAGTTTACTGGGGTCCCCTCCACTTCAAAAGTTACTCTGAGCTCAGGGAGGGGATCTGAGCCCCGACTTTCTTAGTCATCCTCCAGAGTCAGAATGGCTGGCTGGCGTGGCTGTCGCTTTCTATGTCAATTTTGGCCCAGTGTCCTTTTTGTTTGAGTAGGCACATTGATCTGAGGCCAAGGGTGGCCTCTGTCGTGGGCCAACGTATACCTTCTTGTCTCCCTGTTTCTTAATTTTTGGCCTATTTGTTGTTGTGACCTGGACCTTAGTCAATGCCTTACTCTGCCTTTTGTTTCTTTTATCCTCCATTTGCTCCCTTCTCTTCCTCAGTTTCTCTCTTATAGTATACCTTCTCAGCTTCTCTGACTGAATCTCTCAAAGTCATATCTTGTAATCAATCTAAGCTTTGTAACTTTGTTTTAATATCCAGGGCAGTTTGCCCAATAAAGGCCATCGTGACAGATGCCTTTTGATTCTCTGCCTGACGATAAAAAGGAATATAGCTCCTATATGCCTCCATAATTCTCTCTAGAAACATAGAGGGAGATTCATCAGGCCCCTGATAATCTCTCTTACCTTGGCCAAATTAGTTGGTCACTAGCGGCTGCTCGGAGACCCACTATTAGAGCCCGGCGATAAGTGGACAGATGCTCCCTACCTTCAAAGGTGTTGGGGTCCCAGTTGGGTCGGTTCAAGGGAAAGCCGGCTTTGATTATGTTGGTAAGTTGTGTCGGATGCACACCTGGTCCAAGGATTTTTTTTTAGCTTCCTGGAGAATTCCCTTTTTTTCCTCTGTCATGAAGAAAGTCCCTAGCAGTTGTTGGCTGTCATCCGAAGTAGGCTGGTGTGAAAACATCAATGACTCAACCACACCTGAGAGCTGGGTGGGGTCCTCGGAAAAAGGGGGATTGTAATTTTTTAAGTTACATAGGTCTGAAGAGAAGAACGGCCAATACTGGTAGGCTTGAATTTTCCCCCAATGGCCATTGTCAATCATTGGTCCATAGGGTCGAAGGGGAGGCATCCCAAGAGTTCCAGGGTTTTCAATCATTCACCGCCAGCGAGTTCCTTTAGCAGGGCCAGCTTCCTCCATGGGAGGAGGTGCTGTGTGTGCTGCAGGGGAATTACCTGGAGGGCGCTGGGCCGGCTTAGCTTCCTTCAATGGAGGAGAGGCTGAGTCAGCAGCAGGGGTATCACTTAGAGGGTGTTGGGGGTTAGAGGATGAGGGCAGGGGATAAGGAGGGGGAGGAGAGTCCAGTAGACTCAAATCTGGTGAGACAGGGAAAACAGAGTGTGGAGGAGGAGGAGGAGCAGAGTGTTTGTGAGTTCCTGGGGGAAGGAGTCATTGCGGGGGCAGGGGCAAGGAAAGGCTTGACCCATTGAGGAGGAAATTTGCAGAGGTCCTGCTGAATTAAAATATATGGCTGTTGATCCAGATGACTGTCTGGCCACGGCTGAAAGACAATATCTCTGAATTATAAATTAGTGGGAAGTAGAAAGATCCTTCTAGGGGCCATCCGACTCCAAAGATGGGCCATTCTGAGGTACAGAAAGTCTGCCACATCCGGGGCTTTACTGAAATAAAGAGATTCTGAGCCCTTAAACTGACTTTGGTATAGTGATCAAGGGTCAGGGACAGAGGCATTGAAGTGCTCTGTTCCATAATGAGAGATACACAAACAGTGAAAGCAAGACACATGACACAGACAAGACAAGACAATAAAGACAGGCAATGGACGTTCAACACTGAGACCATGACTGAGTAGCCGGCAAAATCCGATGGACTGGCAATACTGAATCCGAAACAAAATATCACTGAGTCAAGGAGACTATTGTTCCTCAATTTCCCGAGTCCTCTCAGGTGTCCTCCAGGGACGTGGCCTGTGGTTCTGTAACACGACTGTCAGCCACCATCAGAGAGAGCTCACACTCTTCATTGACAGCCATTTTGCCAAACCCTAACCTGAAACCTGAAACCAGAAAGAGGCGCCTTACTTATCTGAGGGGGGTCCATTGGGGTCTCTCGTCCACCGCTGCTTGATCTCTGTGGAACCTCCATATGTAAAGGTCAGGCTAGTGTCAGAGGAAGGGACAACCAAGAGACTTTAACATGCAACAGCAAAGGATTTACTGGGGGTCCAGCATGCTGGGGCTCAGAGTTCACTTGAATAGAGCAGAGAGCCCTGAGAACAGCTTCAGCAGAGCTTATATACTTTTCTTGGAGAGGGCAGGGAGGGAAGTTTATTGATGGGTAAGGGTCAGTGGGCGGTTAGCGCTTAACCGGGTGAGGGAGTACAATCTGCAGTTTGGCAGATGGGGACAGCACATTCTGGGAACAAGATTAGCAAACAATTCTCAAGATTTCAACAGTGTTTTATTAAGCGTACAGAAACACAGGAAGTGACAAGTACCTATTTTATTAAACTTTCACTACCAACGATCCCTTTTTGACTGGATGTTCGCTTCTACATTCAATCATCCAAGGTACAAGGTCCTATGTCATTGTATATGGATTTATCTGAGACAACTTTGCAGAAAGTAATTCAAAGCTAAGTAGTCCCAATCAAGGGACCAATGCCCTTCTGGGCTTCAAATCTTACTTAGATTTCTGTTTTCATACATATATTTTACCTATGTATTCTACATATATTCAATATATATATATATATATATATATATATATATATATATATCTCATAGTATATATATTTCATCCAGAGTTTCACAAATTTATAAGAATTTTTTTCATGTTTAATCAATTCCTTCTTCAGAACACATTTATTCCTCCAGGTCTCTTGACTGGTCTTTTCATGAGACTTCTTGCCAAACACATTATTTTTGACTTCCACAATCACTTTTGAAGCAAAACTCACACACTCTTCATGATAAACCATAACACTCATATTACCATTAGAATGTAACAGGATGGAATGAATGATTGTATAGCAATATAAGATTTTCTGTATATTTTCAGATATCAATTCAAAAAATTATTTAAAGTTGGAACCAGTTATATTATTTATTCTCAGGATCGTCTATTCATGCATTATCTCTATATCCAAAGACTCCAGGTACACCTGATTTTACACCCAACACTTATTTATACGTCTTCAAAATATTGCTCACAGAAATGGTGGAAGAAATACTCATGTCACCTGATGTCCATATACATTTTATCACAGTAATATTCTCGACAAAAAAGCAAAGGTCACACTTTGATTGTACGAAAGCCTAAATGGAAAGTGAGCATGGATTACTAAAAACATCTATGTGCAGGTTGCCTAATGCTCTCAAATGTCAATCCTATTGTTGAGTACATATTTGTTTCTTCCTTAGATTATATATTCAACAACAACCCTGTTAAAAATGCCTAATCCTATCACTGACTTTATACTTTGCCTGATTTCATAATGTCTGTATTCATATCTGCTTTCCTATATATTTTCCCCAGTTCATCATTGTGACTGACTCTTCACATATACTAACCTTTACATTCACTCTCTATCTGAAACCCAATTGCTAAAGAACTTTTGCTGCCAATCCTATACTCACCCTTCTTCCTAAACCTACCAACTATCTTTCTAATAATACCGACTATCCCTGTTTGACTGGATGTTCTCTTCAACATTCAATCATCCAAGGTACAAGGTCCTATGCCATGGTATATCGATTTATCTGACACATCTGTGCAGAACAAAATTCAAAGCTAAGTATCCCAATCAAGGGCCTAATGCTCTTCTGGGCTTCATATCTTACCTAGATTTCTGTTTTCATACTTATATTTCACTTGTATATTCTTGTAAATATCACAGGTACCCAATACCATTATTCATCAATCAGAATGATTCCTAAGCCAAATCGAACCTGTTATTAAGCCTTAACATACACTTTTCCCTCAATCTAACTATACAGAAGAGCAGGGACAGAGTTTGTCTTACAATACAGAAATAGAGGGGATCTTCCACCGGCAGAGAACCTCAAGGTCCATGCAGAAATGATCCCTGGAGAAGATGTATGCAGCTATTTAGGACCTGATAGAGCAAAAGTCATCTTCCATGGCAAACAACCTGCTCAGAATGAAGGGATTTGTCTGAATCAGCCACTTTCTTCTTTATGTAGAGAAGACGGACCAAACGAGGCTTGTATGGTGAGCTGTTCCCAGGTGCCTATGGTTGAAATACCATTTTAACTTGTGAAACTTTCACAGGAAGTAGAGGCAGCCTCCATCACATGAGACCCTTCGAAGCTACTGTTAAAACAAAGTGGTTGCCAAGGCAGTGTCATAATTCAGTTCCTGAAGGAAGTGAACTAACTAATTTATTGGTGATGGAGCTCTCTGAACTTGGGATCCAAGAAGCGTGGCATCCAGAGACAGTCGCAGTCACAGTCCCAGTGGGCTAACTTATTTGGATTTACCAAGAACAGAGTAAGTCTTTTTTGGTACCTACTGATATGAGGATGGCCAAATGCCAGGAAAGCTCTGAAGAGGGGTCTTTCATGAAAAAGCAGGTAGTGGCTCACCACTGGCTCCTGACAACTTCACAGTGTTGGCCAAGGAGACCAGATCTGAAACAGGACAGGCCATTTTGGGGGAACAAATAATGGCCAACCAGTCAGAGGACACTCCGGATATTCACAGACCTTCTTGGGTAAAGAAGTTGCCTTTGTGGGTGTGGGTGTGTGTTTGTGGCTTTGTCACATGTTCTGAGAATTGATAGGAAAAGCAGTTTGTTTCGTTTGGAGTGGACTATTTCTAGTAAGTCATTTGACAAGGCGAGTGTTTCTAGGTCTGTGTATCCCACTGTGTCCGTGGTTGTCGACATTAGAAAAGAGAATGTATCAATGGATGTGTCCTGTCTAGTAGAAAGCTTCCCAGCATTCATTCTGCCCAATTTGTGAATGGACTGCGGTTTGACTTTTCGATTGGCAACACCTCCTATCTCCTTAAGTTTCTGTTTTCTTCCTGAATTGTGGGCACTGTCCAGAATGGACAAATGGTTTTGTGTTCAAGATATGTACCACCACCAAACTCTGTGACATGGCCATGTACTGGATAGCTGAAGGAAATGGCGAGCATCTCAGAAAACTCAGATACCAGCGTGACCAGAAGAGTCTCAGTGGGAAACCCTGCTTTGGGCCTTTTGCTTACCTATTGTTCTTTTGCCCTGAATGTCAGGAAGGTCTTTGCCTCAGGCCACCCATTGGTGAAGGCTGAAGCAAACAGTTTTCAAATTGTAATGAATGGGCATCACCTGTGGCTCTTTGCTTAATTGCTTTGAAATGGGATGGGTCTGAATAAGCCTCTTTGCCCTCTGTGATGCTGTGGTTAGAGTTTCAGCACCTGAGGGATCTAAAGAAAAATCTCTTCTGTATCCAAAACCAAAATGGCCAAAAGAGCAGTCATTGTGGATGAAGTCTCTCGCCTTCCTCTAAGGATCCTGACCTTTATCAATTGTGAATCGGGATCTTTCGGTCAAATGAGTTCTTCAAAGCCCTGCAGAGGCTAGCCCAGAGATGCGTGGGTTTTCTCATAACTCCAATTCACATAAAGAATCTAAACCCCAGAGCCAGTAGGCCTCAAATTGGAGAATTGGAACAGTATTAACAGCAGTCCTATTTGATCACTCATGGTTAACAGGAAGGGTGTTCAGGACACCCTGACTTTAGGCAAATGAGGGGCAAGGAAGTTTATTTTGGACACTGTCTTGCACAGCGCCCCTCATGAAAACCCCCAGCCAATGGTTATTATGTGTGTCTATTGGAAGAAGATAAGGGCCATGTGGGAGTGTTTTGGTTTTAATTGTGGTCATTTGTTTGGCGTTTGGAAGAGATGACTGGGTCCACCTAGGATTGAACTCAGGTGTGATTCCCCTTAGAGACTGTGTTCTGTAACTGAACTCAGAGAAGTATTGCCATGTATTGTGTTTGGATTTTAGGAGTCCACCCATGAGAGTCGTCCTTGGAAACTGAGATCTACGCCCAGGGGGGCTTTCCACAGAGCACTGGGAATCTCATCCAAGATATGCCATGATTTTATTCTGAAAGATTGGCAGCCGTAGTTGAGAGTAAAAACACACATGGACCTCACATTGTAGACCACAATGTGACCTTTTGCCTACTCTTTGGGAAGCCTTGTATCTGAGAGTTCTCCAGAGCTTTCATTGAAATGAGCTTCCTCATCATTTAATGGTTCCTGAATGAATTGAAACCCACAGTGCCTTCAACTTCATTTATGAAATTTCAAAAACTTCATTTTTGAAATTTCCATGACCAGGTGGCACTGGAGAACCTTAGGATGTCCTGTTGCTGATCATGAGGGTACCAGACAGTGCCTAGAACTGAGATGTCAGTAAGTTGGAGCTTTCTGAGTAGTAGGCCTAGAGCAGTGGTGTGCAGGTGTGTGATAAAACATCTGTGGTGGGGTCATGTGGATCTTACACTGGCTCCAAATGGCTTGTGAATGACATGGTGCAGCCAGCACACCCTTGTATATAAAGGCATATTGTTACATAGAGAGTTTTCAGGGCAATGTTCACAATCTGGTTGCTATGATCAAGGGGGCAAGCAATGTTGGATAGAAGCCTGGTTGTTGCATTCTCCTGCAGACCCTGACCCCCCACATATTACAGGACACCCTCCAGGACTGTGTCTCAGTTGAACTCCTTATATGCCTTGAAGCAAATACAAAACACCCAGTGCAGGAGCAAGAAATAACACGAACACTGGAGGATGACCAAATGGCTTTCAAGTCCACATGGGGAGACACGTAGCCCTGAGTGGTCACAGTTTAGCTACAAAGAGAAAATTCAACACTGCTGCCTCATGTTCATTGAAAAATAGGAAACCATGTCCTCCAGGTCACATAGATGCAGACTCAGCTTTGATGTTCTCACTAAAAAGGAAGCTAAAGCTCCTGACAACAACGTATATTTCAAGTGCCGAACCTCATTGTCAGTATCTCCAGAAGTCTTTAGGCCAGTAGAGTTCCATGTTTGTGGAGTTTTACCCTGTCCCTAAGTTTTGGAAGCTCCTCTAAAGCCTCAAAAGTTTTAAACTTCTGAGAATTTTCCATTCCATATATGTATTTACAGATTTTCTGACTCTTCTCCTCTAATTTTGTCTTTCTTTGGGCGAAGGTTATGTCAAGCCATTTTCTGAATTAGAGTGGGAAGTTATTTGTGTAACACATATTGCATACACATTGGATTCATTTTCCAATTTTCCATTTGAAATACTGAATCCCTGACACTAACTTATACCCTACTACACTCTGACTACTAATTCTAATATGATGCAGAAAAGTAACCAAATCAGAATTGAAATACAAGCAGTTCAGAAGAGGCATGGTGTATTCTTGAACTTGCCTTTTGCATGATAAAGGTTAGGTGTTATAAATCCAGTCTATTTTAAATTGAAATAGATATCCATGTGTTTTTAAAGTTAACAAATATGTGAATTCCTGTCTCCCTTTGTGTGTAGCCTATTCAGCACATGTATTTTTATATGCACATATCGAATCCCAGCTGGTATCACACCTACATTCTTGTGAGGTGGCTGACTTGGCAGATACAAATTTTGAGAAGGGATCACTCCTCGTAAACGCTGTTGGAACTGAAATTCAAACTATTGGAGAGCCTCCTAGTAGAACAACATTATACATAAATCCCTGTTAAGTAAATTGAATATGTTTGGATCTGTGAATGTTGTGTATTTCATGGTGAATTTCGATTAGCATATATGTTGCTACATTTTAATATCTGTGTGTGTGTGTGTGTGTGTGTATACACACACACTCTACAGATTTTTCAAAATATGAAATATATATGTCTTATTTGCACTCCCTAAATTCATTCATGTTCAAGTATGTGGATTTATAATCAACTTTTCACCAGATTATTGTCAGAAATATTCATCCACCTGAAATACATATTTGTTTCCTAGTACTGAAAACTACCTTCAGTGAATGGTGCATACAACTCCTGTTCATAGCTGCAGCCTAAGGGGCCCAGCAAACTTCCAGCTGCCTGCAAACTTTCAGCTGCCGGCTGATGATTGGCTCACAGTGGCCCCAGCAACATCTAGCTGATTGGCTCCTCTGCGGTGATGCTCATTGGAGATGCTCATTGAGCTGTTTCCCCACCCTTTCAGACTGCCAGCTGATATTTGGCTCACAGCGGCCCCAGCAACATCTAGCTGATTGGCTCCTCTGCGGTGATGCTCATTGGGCTGCTTCCCTGCCTTTTCAGATCACAGAGCTGCTCATTGGGGGACTTTTTTGACTCCGCACGTGACCCAGCCAATCGGCCTCAAGAGCAGGAGGATTGTGGGAAGTGGAGAGAGGCTTGTGTGGGAGGGAAAGGCTTGTGGGAAGCCGGTGGTGACAGTTGGGGCTCTGAGGGTTTTTCCTGAGAGGCTCCTTTGCTTGGCGTGTGTGGTTCTAAAAATAAAGTTGCTTTCTTTTGAAAAGTGGATCCTGATTGTGCCCAGCCAGACTGCAGCATTTGGTGGCTCGCATGGGGAGCGACTGAGGGTAACTGATAAGGTAAACTGCTCGCCCCTGAGGGCAGGACAAGAGGATGGGTAGCCATTTTAAGATTCCTCTTTTGTTTTGCTTCACATTTGCTTTAAATTGCCTGTCCCTGGAGACGAGTGAGACGGAAGAAAAACCGCTCACATCTGAGGAAAAACTATTTGTGTCTGAGGAACAGATAGAGAGAAAGGCTATAATGATATTTTGTTTTTCCATTTTTATTTCATTCTATCTCTGTTTTGTTTGGTGTTATCTTGTTGGGTTGTATTATAGTAGAAATATGGCATCAGAAATTAGAAAAAAAAACAAACTGAAAAAGTGTTAAGTAAATTGTTAGAGGAAGGAGGCATCCCAGTAAAATTAAGAGCAGTCAGGGCATACGTTGATACAATACAAAAATGTAGCCCATGGCTTTTTAAGGAGGAGTTGTTAAATATATCACAATGGAACCATCATGGTGAAGATTTAAAAAGAATAGAAAAGAAAAGCCCAGGGACTCTGCCAGTTGGCACATTGCCATTGTGGACTTTCGTATCTTGTTTGTTTAGTCAAAAGCCTTCAGTTCAGACAATGGTAGAGGAAGGAGAAGACATATTGATTCAAGTAAAAGAGAAGGTCTCTCAAGTTAGTCAGACAGAGGAAAAAATTCAAGTAAAAGAGAAGGTCTCTCGAACCAGTCAGACAGAGGAAAAAAATCATGTAAAAGAGAAGGCCTCTCAAGCTAGTCAGACAGAGAAAGAAAGTGTAAAACAGTAAAAGCCATCAGGGGGAAATTTACAACAGGAGACTACTACTAACACCTTTCTATCACCAGAGGGTGTAAGTTTCCAACCAACAGAACCACCTCTACAGGAGACTGCTACTAATACTTTTCTATCACCAGAGGACGTAAGTGTCCAACTAACAAGGCCACCTCCATATGCTGGGAAGCCCCCAACCCCCACAGTTGATAGTTGGGATCCTGAGACAAGATCTCAAATATTAACATGCCCTATATTTGAGGTAGGAGGGCAGCGAGTTTACCATGCTTTAAATTTCAAAACAGTGAAGCAGATAAAAGAGGCTGTAACAACCTATGGTCCTCAAGCACCCTTCACTGTAAGCATGGTCGAAACCATTAACAACTTGAACATGAAGCCAGCGGATTGCGCTAATATGTGTAAAGTTGTGCTAAATGGAGGACAATACCTGTTATGGAAGGTTGACAATGAGGAATTTTGCAAGGAGACGGCTATGCGAAATGCAGCAGCTGGTTATCCTCAGAGAAATCTAGATATGTTGTTAGGAAAGGGACCTTATGAGGATCAGCAGCAACAAATTGCATATGATTCTGGTGTATGTGCATAAATTGCTGTAGATGCAATTAAGTCATGGAAGACTTTACAAGGACTTGGAGGTTTACAAGGTCAATTATCTAAAGTAATACAAGGAGCTAATTAACTTTATGCTGAATTTGTCGATAGGCTTATTCAAACAGGTACCAGAGGTTCTGGGAAAACAGAACAAGCAATGCTATTACTAAAAAAACTGGCTTATGAGCAAGCGAATAGTTGGTGCAGAGATATAATTAGACCATGGAAACATGAAGATTTAAACACATATATTAAATTATGTAGAGACATTAATGAACAAGAGCAAGTCGTGGCAACTGCAGTAAAACAGGCTTTAGAGGCCAGAGACATTAATGAAGAAGGGCAAATTGTGGCAGCTGCACTAAAACAGGCATTAGATGCCAGGCCAAGAACATGCTACAATTGTGAACAAACAGGACATTTTAAAAGGAATTGCCCATAGGAGGAGGGTTTAACAAAATTACTTATAGATATTAAAGGTTTTTTTTTTTTTCAATTCCAATTCATCCTGAGGATAGTCCACGTTTTGCATTTACTATCCCTGCACTGAATCATGAAGGTTCTGATCAGAGATATGAATGGAAAGTACTGCCTCAAGGGATGGCTAACAGCCCAACAATGTGTCAAATTTATTTTAACAAAGTAATCAAGCCACTTAGAAATCAAAATCCTGAACTACAAATATTTCACTATATGGATGATGTATTATTAGCACACAAAGCTAAAAACACATTGCTAGAATGTTATGCCACACTTACAAACTTATTAAAAAATAATCTAGATATAGCAATAGATAAAGTACAATTAAATTTTCCAATTAATTATTTAGGTGTTCTATTATCCTCAACCATGTACCGCCACCAAAAATTCAAATACAAGTAGATCAACTCAAATCACATAACGACTTTCAAAAGTTATTAGGAGACATAAATTGGATAAGGCCTTATCTAGGTATACCAACAGGAGAGTTGGGATATTTATTTGATATCCTAAAAGGTCCATCATATCCCAATTCACGGTACATGTTAACGCCTGAAGCAAGAAAGGCATTAAAAATCATTGAAACATATATGGAAAATATGCAATTGGATAGAATTGATATAAGTTTGCCTTTATTATTTATTGTCTACCAACAAAAAATATTCCTACAGGAGTATTTTTGCAAGAACGTCCATTATTATAGATACATTTATCTTATTCTCCTAACACTATTCTTACTAGGTACCCTGAGGCTATAGGACAATTAATACTCAAAGGAATAAAAGCAGCAAAGTGAGTGCTTGGGATTGCTCCCAATAAAATTATTACTCCACATACTCTGAATCAAATTGATGAGTTAGTTAATGAGTTAAATACTTGGGCAATAATCATGTGCAAATCTAATGTTTCATTTCATAATCACTTACCATCTAATCCTTTATTGTCTTTTTGGTCATCGCATCCCGTAATTTTTCCAAAATTGACAAGAAAAACACCTATCATGAATGCTCCAAATATATTTACTGATGGATCAAATAATGGTACAGCAGCAATAGTTACACCTGATCAAACTTTTACATTTCTAGTACCCAAACAATCAGCTCAAAATGTAGAGCTTAATGCAGTATTACAAGCTTTTGTGATGTTTAAAGATTCTGTATTTAATTTATTTTTGATAGTCAGCATATAGTTAATGCTATAGTATGCCTTGAAGATGCTGGTAGGATTTCCCATTCCTCTACTGTTTTCTCCTTGCTTTCCACTATACAAAGTATAATCTGGGACAGAAAAGATCCATTCTTTATAGGACATATCAGGGCACATACAGGATTGCCTGGAGCCATCAGTTTGGGCAATGATTTAGCAAATAAAAGTACACATGACATACATATTTTCTCTACACTAGAAGAAGCTATAAATTTTCGTAAAAAGTTCCATGTCAAAGCTAATACCTTACAAAAGCCTTCTAAAATAACTAAGGAAAAAGCTAGACAAATAATAAAACAATGTCAAAATTGTGTGACCTTTTTACCACAAGTTAATCTTGGAGTCAATCCTAGAGGATTGATACCTAATCATATTTGGCCGATGGACATCACACACTTGCCAGGATTTGGAAAATTAAAATATTTGTATGTTACAGTTGATACTTCTTCTGGATTTTTGATGGGCACCCTTCATGCCGGAGAAAAAACTAAAGATATTATCACTCATTGCTTACAAAATTTTGCCACTGTGGGCGTTCCCAAACAGTTAAAAACAGATAATGCCCCTGGTTATACTTCTACCTCTTTTAAACAATTTTCGTCATCATTTGGCATTACTCATATAACATTAATCCCATACAATCCACAGGGACAAGGCATAGTTGAAAAAGCTCATCAAACTATTAAAAAGTACTTATTAAAGCAAAAAAGACGCAATTGGGAAAGGGTATATATTCCCCAAAGACAAACTTAAAATAACCCTTTTTATTCTAAACTTTTAAAATTTGGATTCATCAGGACTTAGTGCTGGGGAAAGGCATATGTGTCCAAAAAATGTGCATAAGCCCAAGGTTCTTTGGAAAGATATTCTAACAGGACAATGGAAAGGTCCTGACCCAGTAATTGTCTGGAGTCGGGGGTCTGTTTGTCTGTTTCCACAGGAAAAACAGTAGCCGATTTGGATTCCAGAGAGATTAACCAAGGTCCTGACCCAATGATTGTCTGGAGCCAGGGGCCTGTTTGTGTGTTTCCACAGAGAGAACAACAGCCGATTTGGATTCCAGAGAGATTAACTGAAGCGATTTCTACAGAACAAAAAGAAGATGATTTGACTCAAGTCCATATCAGCTGATATCCAAAATTCCAGTTTGGCTACCCTTACATCTAAGATAGAACCAGGATGCTTTTTTCAATATCTATTTTATTATTGCCTTTTCCCACATTTTATTTTGTTTTTTTGAGCTCATACATACCTAGTTTAATGTTTTGGTGATCAGTTCTATTTTTTGACAATAGAGTTTTTAAACATTGCAATGGAGATTTCACATGTAAAAAGTTATAAGGCCTTTACTATTAGGTTATGTGTTGTATGTATTATATTATGTGTGCACACTTGTGTTTTGTGTTATATGTTTGAATGTTCATATGTCCATATATCATATATGATGAGGGCTCATGAAAAAATTGATCCAAATATTTTTTTATTCACATTATTTAAATGGTTTAATTTAAATTGGGTAAACAGCTGTTGAGGATTGTTTTAAAATGTGAACAAAAAAGGAGGTTAACAGATCTGTTTGTTTTCTTTCACATTTCCTTTTCATTATATTTAATAATTCTCTCCAAGACAATGTAAATTGTTAAGAAAATTGTTTTCTTTCAGTGTTTTCTGGAATGTTACATAATTTTTTCTTTAGCCATTATTGCCAGAATTTCTATCTTCGTCACAGTGCTGGTGAAATCAAAGATAAAACCAATCTACAGCTTCTGCAATAGCCATCACTGAACTGCTTGCAGAAGTTGCCTGGACACATTGTGAACTCACATGTATGCATTGTAAACTATCTGTT